>NC_085846.1:118730083-118963349 GCF_035594765.1 Anolis carolinensis
ACGCTTTATGCGGGAGGCTAATTTAACTAATCTACAACACCATAAAAACTGCTCACGAGGAAAAGAAGAGGAAGAACAGCCACCAATGGACGGTGAAGCAACAGCTCCCCCTGTGGCCGGAATCGTGAAGCTGGAAAGATGTTAAAAAAAATGCCTCTGTGTCTGTCTAAAACTGAATGTTGTTTGTCTGTTGGCATTGAATGTTTGCCATATATGTGTTCATTGTAATCTGCCCTGAGTCCCCTTCGGGGTGAGAAGGGCGGAAAATAAATACTGTAAATAAATTAATAAAGTGCAATTATGGCCAGATACAAACAGCAGTTGATGGAGCTGACCTCATGGCCTTGTGACAAGTCACATTGTGTTTGATTCATGATCATATCATGTCATTCATTATATCCAATATTCCTATCAATGTATCCAGTATTGCTTGGTTGTGTCGTTCTTCTCTTCCCGTTGCTCTCTCGTTATTGCGAAGTGGAGGCAGGCCTCATGGAATTTGCCAAAATTCTGCAACTCTGTAATTGTGATAAAACTGACACAACTCACTGCTATGGAATCCCAAGGGCTGAGCTTTGACTTCTTTTGCCTTCTCTGCCAAAGAGGGCTGTTGCCTAACCAAAGTACAACTCCTTGGACTTCATAGTAGTGAGGAAAACAGTACATTGGTGTCAAATTGCATCCATCCGACAAGGTAGATGCACCCCTGGAAAGGCACAACGGGGTCCCTGTATTTGCAAAATCTCAAGTGCCCCAGGCAGGTTGCCAGTCAGTGCGTTCCTCTTACCCCCTTGGGCTTGAAGTCACACCTGTCGATATCGGCCACCTCAGGATTCCCCTTGCACACTGTCTCTTGGATAGTGACGGAGAAACTTTGGATTTGCGAGGATTTGGGATCCTGTGGAGAAATGAAGCCAAAGTGGGAATGCAGCCTCTGCCTGGATGACTGACCAGGATCTGGCCTCTTTCTCTCTCTCTCTCCCGCCCCCCACCTCCCGCACCCTCAGTTTGCCATTAGCCCTCAGAACCAGAGATCACCATCAGGGTCCCTCCAGCCATTTCCCAAGTCAGATAATATCAGCCCCTTTGTATGTGTAAGACCAGGGGTCCCCAAACTAAGGCCCGGGGGCCGGATGCGGCTCTCCAAGGTCATTTGCCTGGCCCCCACCCTCAGTTTTATAATATAATATATTGTATAACATATAATATTGATAATAATATTATAATGTAATATAACACTAATAATAATAATACCATACAATAGTATTAATTATATTTTACTAATAATATTACTAATAATATTACAGTATAGTGGTATAGTTCAATATAGTAATATATAATGCTAATAGTGTGCTATGCTGACAATATAACATATTGTATGTACATATAATTTGTAAGCCACTCTGAGTCCCCTTTGGGGTGAGAAGGGTGTGATACAAATGTAGTAAATAAATAAATACATTTTAGACTTAGGCTCGCCCAAAGTCTGAAATAACTTGAAGGCACACAACAACAACAACAACAACAATCCTAATTAACTTGATTATCTCATTGGCCATAAGCAGGCCCACACTTCCCATTGAAATCCTGATAAATGTATGTTGGTTAAAATTGTTTTTATTTTTAAATACTGTATTACTCTTTTATTGTTATTTCATTGTTGTTGTTGTTGTTGTTTTTGTTGTTGTTGTTTTTGCACTACAAATAAGACATGTGTGCAGTATGCATAGGAATTTGTTTGTATTTTTTTTCAAATGATAATTTGGTCCCTCAACAGTTTGAAGGATTGTGGACTGGCCCTCTGCATAAAAAGTTTGGGGACCCCTGTGTAAGACAGAGGATCCCCATCATTAGGTGAAGGGGAAGAACTTCATGGTGATGAGAGTATCACCATAAACATTACGGAGACCTGCCTGCCTCTCCCTCCATCCCAGACTGTAACGGGGAGGGTGAATCTGAGGATTGCCTGTGTTTCTGTCCTATCTATCCTACCTTTCCTCCATGGATAGAGCTTGAAGGCCAAATATGGAAAGTCAACTGAGTGTTTGTATTTCTGTGTGTTTAATCTAAATGGAATAGAGAACTGGAGACTCTTTTCTGTCCAAAGGTGAACCTGGAAATGTATATTCGATGAAGTTACAACATATCTGTGTAACTACAATCAATGACTGAAGACAGGTTTAAAGCAGAGGTAAGAAAAGGGCCCTTCCTTCCCTCCCTCCTTCCTTCCTTCCTTCCTTCCTTCCTTCCTTCCTTCCTTCCTTCCTTCCTTCCTTCCTTCCTTCCTTCCTTCCTTCCTTTCGTCCTTCCTTCCTTCCTTCCTTCCTTCCTTCCTTCCTTCCTTCCTTCCTTCCTTCCTTCCTTCCTTCCTTTCTTCCTTTCGTCCTTCCTTTCGTCCTTCCTTCCTTTCGTCCTTCCTTCCTTCCTTCCTTCCCTCCTTTCATCCTTCCTTCCTTCCTTCCTTCCTTCCTTCCTTCCTTCCTTCCTTCCTTCCTTCCTTCCTTCCTTCCTTCCTTCCCTCCTTTTGTCCCTCCTTCCTTCCTTCCTTCCTTCCTTCCTTCCTTCCTTCCTTCCTTCCTTCCTTCCTTCCTTCCTTCCTTCCCTCCTTTTGTCCCTCCTTCCTTCCTTCCTTCCTTCCTTCCTTCCTTCCTTCCTTCCTTTTGTCCTTCCTTTTGTCCTTCCTTTCGTCCGTCCTTCCTTCCTTCCTTCCTTCCTTCCTTCCTTCCTTCCTTCCTTCCTTCCTTCCTTCCTTTCGTCCTTCCTTCCTTCCTTTCTTCCTTCCTTTCGTCCTTCCTTCCTTTCGTCCTTCCTTCCTTTCGTCCTTCCTTCCTTTCGTCCTTCCTTTCGTCCTTCCTTTCGTCCTTCCTTCCTTCCTTCCTTCCTTCCTTCCCTCCTTTCGTCCTTCTTTCCTTCCTTCCTTCCTTCCTTCCTTCCTTCCTTCCTTCCTTCCTTCCTTCCTTCCTTCCTTTCGTCCTTCCTTCCTTCCTTCCTTCCTTCCTTCCTTCCTTCCTTCCTTCCTCCCTTCCTTCCTTCCTTCCTTCCTTTCGTCCTTCCTTCCTTCCTTCCTTCCTTCCTTCCTTCCTTCCTTCCTTCCTTCCTTCCTTCCTTCCTTTCGACCTTCCTTCCTTCCTTCCTTCCTTCCTTCCTTTCGACCTTCCTTCCTTCCTTCCTTCCTTCCTTCCTTCCTTCCTTCCTTCCTTCCTTCCTTCCTTCCTTCCTTTCTTCCTTCCTTTCGTCCTTCCTTTCGTCCTTCCTTTCGTCCTTCCTTCCTTTCGTCCTTCCTTCCTTCCTTCCTTCCTTCCTTCCTTCCTTCCTTCCTTCCTTCCTTCCTTCCTTCCCTCCCTCCCTCCCTCCCTCCCTCCCTCCCTCCTTCCTTCCTTCCTTCCTTCCTTCCTTCCTTCCTTCCTTCCTTTCGTCCTTCCTTCCTTCCTTCCTTCCTTCCTTCCTTCCTTCCCTCCCTCCCTCCCTCCCTCCCTCCTTCCTTCCTTCCTTCCTTCCTTCCTTCCTTCCTTCCTTTCGTCCTTCCTTTCGTCCTTCCTTCCTTCCTTCCTTCCTTCCTTCCTTCCTTCCTTCCTTCCTTCCTTTCGTCCTTCCTTCCTTCCTTCCTTCCTTCCTTTCTTCCTTCCTTTCGTCCTTCCTTTCGTCCTTCCTTCCTTCCTTCCTTCCTTCCTTCCTTCCTTCCTTCCTTCCTTCCTTCCTTCCTTTCGTCCTTCCTTCCTTCCTTCCTTCCTTCCTTCCTTCCTTCCTTCCTTCCTTCCTTCCTTCCTTCCTTTCGTCCTTCCTTCCTTCCTTCCTTCCTTCCTTCCTTCCTTCCTTCCTTCCTTCCTTCCTTCCTTCCTTCCTTCCTTCCTTTCGTCTTTCCTTCCTTCCTTCCTTCCTTCCTTTCGTCTTTCCTTCCTTCCTTCCTTCCTTCCTTCCTTCCTTCCTTCCTTCCTTCCTTCCTTCCTTCCTTCCTTCCTTCCTTCCTTCCTTTCGTCTTTCCTTCCTTCCTTCCTTCCTTCCTTTCGTCTTTCCTTCCTTCCTTCCTTCCTTCCTTCCTTCCTTCCTTCCTTCCTTCCTTCCTTCCTTCCTTCCTTCCTTCCCTCTTTCCACAAATACATCAATTAAACCAGTGATTCCCAACCTGTGGTCCATGGACCACCAGTGGTCCGCAATAACTAAACTATGGTCAGTGGATTCATCATTACGTACTACTACAGATAATAACACAGCCCAACAAAAGCATTTTTTCCTTGGTGTCTTCATTTTGAGGCCTGTTCCTGGAGTTATTTGGGGAGCGGATTCAGAAAATTGCATTGGATAGACCACATCAGCTCTAGATTATTAAATATGGTTTTCTGTGGGCGAGCAGACGGCAACTACTGGGTGGCATATGTTCTGCTGATGTGGCCTATCCAATGCAATTTTCTGAATCAGCACTCCAAATAACCAAACTAAATCTAAAGTTGACCAAAAACTGATTCGTAACCTTTTGGTACTAATGTTGGAGAGTGGTCCCTGCTCAAAGTGGTCCCTGGTCAAAAAAAGGTTCAGAACCACTGCACTAAATCCAGTATGGGACCGACTGCTACTCACCCATGGGTTGCTGTGGTAAGTGGTTCCCTTTCGAAAGAGGAACTCAGCGCCTGACTCAAGGTTATACTGCCGGACGGCAAGCTTGGAGACCTCTTCGAAAGCCATGGGAGGCTTGTTTATGTAAAAGAGGGCCGAGACTGTCCCAGGGAGCAGGAGGAACACCCAGCATCTCGCCATCCTGAGTTTTCCAGATCTGCTGTGTCTCATCTGGAGCGCCACTGCTCCTTCCTTTATATTCCGCTTGACTTTATATTCCCAACAGAAGAAAGGATGCTTGTGGGTGTGTTTCTAAAACCTATATGTAATCTATGTTATCCAACTTACAAAATGATCCAGAAATGGGGGTGAGGTTAGGACATTTAGGAAAGATTAAGAAAACAGGCAGACCAGACTGTACTGAACACCCAGCCCACCTCCTGGAGATGTCCATCTTCTTCTTTTTGAAGGTACCAGAGCACTGGGTGACCCAGCCTGGTCATTTTCATGCACAGAACTTGAGGAACCACTAGCTGCCTTCGTTCGTCTCCTGGGCCTGCCCTCCTTGTGGGTTGATACAGCCAACCTTCAAGCATTTCCAGTTGGGCCTGAGCCTGACCAAACTCAAAGCTCAGTGAGGAATCTTCTTGCTGTCAAGCTACCAAAGGTGCCCTGATTACATGGGCCATATCTCCAGGGAGGAAATGATCCCCATTCGTGTTCTCCGCCTCCTCAGCTAGACAACCTGGGTCACTAGGTTAGCTAGATAGGGCCACTCTCGCCTCACCCCACACCACCTTTTTGGGACAACCCTGGGACCAGTCCTATTATGTTTTTGAGCCACGACACCCCTTCCCCAAATGTTTATGGACTTCAAACATGAAATATGATTTTTTTTCTTTAAAATAATATATTCCATAGTTTTAAAGTTGCATAGTGTTAAAGCTGCTAGAGACTCTGGAAAGACCTAGCATAATGATGGGCAACCTTTTGCGCTTGGTGTGTCAAAATTTTGCGCTTGGTGTGACAAAAAAACCTAGCATGACTTGGGTTGTGTGTCACTTTAAGAAAAACACCATAATTTCGCAATATGTATAGTTTAAATAACAAAAGTGTATAATTGTAATATATAACTGTATTTAATAAATCAAAAACTATTTACTACCATTATTTCCATGTACAACAATCCATGGTACCTCTTGCAGTTTCCACGCTGATTTCTCTCTATTCTAGTTTCAATGTAGTCATGAATAATGAATAATATAATAATAATATTATAGTAATAATATAGTAATATACTACAATAATAATAGAATAATAATAGAATGATATAATGATAATGTAATGTGCATAATTCCCATGGAGTAAACAACAAAACCACTGGACCAAATCACACCGAATTTGGCCACAAAAGACATAGTCATCCAATCAATCTGCATGCAGCAGCGTGTCAGCAAAAATGGCTAGGCGTGTCAGTGCTGACACGCGTGTCATAGGTTGGCCATCACTGACCTAGCAGCAGCTTTAACCTAAAACTCTATTAATGTTGTGACTCAGCTGGAGCCTCAGAGTGACTCTGATGGGGATTATGGGATTCAGGTTCAAGATGACGGATGGGAATTATGGGATTCAGGTTCAGAGTGTTCCTGCTGTGGAAAATGAGGAACAGGGAGGCTTTCCCATGGCAGGGAATGGTGTTGATGATACTGAAGCTAGCCAGGTGCAAACTGACTCAGGGAGGGAGGACAGCTCCTAGTCTGATAGCATACAAACAGACACGAATACTAACGAGCTGTCTGACCTTGACGAAACAGAATCTTTAGATCGAGCTGGTCGTTTGGAATTCAGGGTTCGCAGAAGTGTTAGAATTGCAAACAAGAGGGAGGTCAGAGGCCAAAGAAATGCTTTCATGCTATGCAAGGGCTATTAAAAGAGTGTGCTGAGAGAGAAACCTTTGTCGTTCAAGTCAAGAAGCAAGCTCTTGCTTTCCCTGATTATCTTGCAGCTTTTGTGTGTTCATCTTCATGGGACTTTGTCATGCATTAATGGAACCTTGTTTTATGCCTAATGTTTTCTTGGATTACTCTTTATAGCCTTGTTTTGCAACAATCTTTTGGAACTTTACTTTTGCTTTTTAAGAACTATTTATTTCCTGTTTCCTAATAAACTACAAAAGACTTCAACCTGTGTGCAGCCTGGTGTATTTAGCAAGGTGAAGCTAACCTGAGGTGCGACAATTAAATCTAAACCTTTAATAAATATATTAAATTGATAATTTGTGTGTAACTTGTATCATCTGTATACTGCAGAATGTATAAAATGTATTATGTAGGCAACTACCTCCCCGTGCCCTCAGTTTGCATAAGCCCTCGGAACCGGAGATCATGGTCAGGGTCCCTCCAGCTATTTCCCAAGTCAGATAGTATCAGCACCTTTGTGTGTTTAAGACAGATGATCCTCTTTGTCACCAAAAGGAACTCGGGATGTTTGTCCATTCAACTGAGGGTGAGAGCTTGCTACTCCCGTGGAATGGGCATCCGAGCCCCTGATTACTTGGCACTGTCACCTTCATTTTTGAATCTTGCCCCTTTGTCTGACACAGACCTGGACACTTAAGGTAATCAGGACATCATCTGCATACCCACGTCACCACTTCCCTCAGTTTTGTGCCCTCCTAGTGTCTCTACAATGGACTAGACCTTTAAACTGTCCACTCACCAGCTTCCATGGGGATCTCCTCCGTCTTGGAATTTATGTTGAAAGCTTTTCCTCTGCAGTTTGGGTAATGTAAACACAGTTGAATGGTCCTTAAGCAAAATCAGGCAAGTTGTCAAGGTACTCACAACTTTCTTTTTACTACAGTCTTGTCAAAAAAGACCCTCTTCCCCAACATGCCCTGCATCTTCCCTTTCTATCCTCTCCCAGCCCCACTCTTCACACACACCTCCCTTACAATCACTCAGACGATGGCCATTAACATGTCTTGAGCCATGGCTTGTACGAGGGCTATCCACAAAGTAGATTACGTTTTGGAATTAAAAATGAACAAAGTATAGGAGAAAACATTTACCACATGCAGTTGAAAACCACACCCAAATACCACATCTCACATAGTGGCCATTCAAATCTAGGCACTTATCGTAGCGATGAATGAGCTTTGCAACTCTTTCCCCACTAAATTCTGCCGCTTGCATCCTCAACCAGCCAGTCTCCCCTTCCTGCAGCTGCACAGCATCGCCAAAACGCTGTGTTGCCAGCCATGCTCCCATTATTGGAAACATGTGGTTGAGGACGCAAGTGGCAGAATTTAGTGGGGAAGGAGTTGCAAAGCTCATTCAGCGCTATGACAACTGCCTAGATTTGAATGGTGACTACATGAGATGTGGTATTTGGGTGTGGCTTTCAACTGTATATGGTAAATGTTTTATCCTATACTTTGTTCATTTTTAATTCCAAAACGTAATCTACTTTGTGGATAACCCTCGTATATCTTTCCCTTGAATGAAAAGAGTATGTTTTCTTTACTTTGAGGATGGTGCCCTCATCCTTCCTCACATTCTTACAAGGGTCTAGAGAAGACTCCTCTCTAGAAATCTCTAGATTGGAAAGGCTAGAACTGCTGTATCGACCCACAAAGAGGGAAGGCACAGAAGAATAAAGGAAGCAGTGGAGGGGCCCTCAAGGTCTGTGCATTAAAATGGCACAGCGGATCTGGGTCTGCCAGTTTTTAAAACCTTCATGCAGTCTGTTTTTATCCATCTTGCAACACAGTCTAGAAACGGGGGTGAGGACAGGACACTCAGGAAATGAAGCCAACAGGGAAACACTTGGATTAAAGGGCAGGCCAGACCGTTCTGGACATCCTGCCAACATCCTGGAGATGCCTATCTTTTGGATGAAGGTACAACAAAGGCACAAGAGGCCAACGTGTCCAGACCTCTCCCTTCTCCCTGGGCTCTTCTGCCAGGTGGTCAAGAGGGACGCCATAAACGTGCCAGCTGCCCCACCCCTCCGGCCAAGGCTCCTTTCTTCTGGAAGGGCAAGTGGGTTATAAAAGGAGTAGCACTGGCCGCAGGTCCAGGCATCGCAAGGCAGAGCTCAGGATGGAGAGGTGCTGGGTGTCCCTCCTGCTCCTTGGGTCGGTCTCAGCCAACGTCTTCCTCCGGGACACCCCTCCTCTGAGCTACAACAAGGCCCAAGTCGCCGTGGTCAAGCAGTTCAACATCGAGGCCACCCCCCCGAACCTTTACCGCCTGGTGAGCGCGGACCCCGTGCCCAAATGGGTGAGTTTTCCCATCCCGGGATTGATGGGATCGTTCAAACATTTCTAAACCTCTTGCATCTGAGGATCTCAGGGTGGCCTATTGGCCCATCTATACTGATTGTATCATCCAATTTCACGGCAGCTGGAAATCGTGGTGGCCACAAAACACTTGATACCAAAGTGTGCTGCAGCAGTTTTCTAGGGGATGCAGCACATAAAAAAGGTTGCAGGAAAGCCTGAGTTAAGCCATGAAGTCTGATGATTCAGTAGACACTGGGAAGAATCACAGGGAAGAATCCAAAAACTGGGCTGTGAAGAAATGCCCCACGGGCAGGTGTGGGCAGGACAGACTTAATTGACCCCCTGGGAGGTGTAATGGATCACCTCTGCTCTTACCTCTCCCTGGCCCTTCTGATGCTTAGCTCAGGCCCTCCTCACTTACCCTTTCCCTGTCCTCTCAGCATAAGACGCTGTGACTTGCCACATCCTTATGCAGAAAAGATGGGGGAGGAAGGCACGCAGTAGCTGAGAGCCCTCTGGACCGCTCTCAGCCACCACATGTCTCACCCTCCTCCCGTCCTCATGCCAATAGAATGGCCCGAGGAAGGCATGCAGCGGCTAAGAGCCCTCCGGAGCACTCTTGGCTGTCACCTGGATCGTCCTCTTCCAAGCATAATGTCGAGAGGACAGCCTGAAGGCCAGGGGAGGATTAGTATTCATGGTCAGGCCACACCTGGAATCACACTGTGTCCAATTCTGGGCACCGCAGTTGAAGGGAGATGTTGACAAGCTGGAATATGTCCAGAGGAGGGAGACTAAAATGATCAAAGGTCTGGAGAACAAGCCCTATGAGGAGCGGCTTAAAGAGCTGGGCATGTTTAGCCTGCAGAAGAGAAGGCTAAGAGGAGACATGATAGCCATGTACAAATATGTGAGGGGAAGTCCTAGGGAGGAGGGAGCAAGCTTGTTTTCTGCTGCCCTGCAGACTAGGACGCTATGGAACAATGGCTTCAAACTTCAGGAAAGGAGATTCCACCTGAACATCAGGAAGAACTTCCTCACTGTGAGAAGGGCTGTTCAGCAGTGGAACTCTCTCCCCCGGGCCGTGGTGGAGGCTCCTTCCTTGGAGGCTTTTAAGCAGAGGCTGGATGGCCATCTGTCGGGGGTGCTTTGAATGCGATTTCCTGCTTCTTGGCAGAACGGGGTTGGACTGGATGGCCCATGAGGTCTCTTCCAACTCTACTATTCTATGATTCTATGATTCTACTAGCTGTGCCCGGCCACGCGTTGCTGTGGCAAAGTGGTGGTGGTATTGGTTAAAAATTGTGTAATTTTTATTTGACGTTATTTGTAATTTTTTTTATAAATTTAATTGTAAGTTATCTTTTTATTATATTTTATTATTTTCTTGTATTATTTTTAGTTATTTTCTGTTATAGTATTTTATTGTATTAATTTTTTAGTGTTTTTAATTTTTTTTTTAGTGTTTTTTATTATTTTTTATTGGGTTGCTAGGAGACCAAGTTGGAAGAGCTTAGCCTTCTAACTGGCAGCAATTGGATAAAAGCAATTATTCCTCTCTCTCTAATTAGGACTTTTCTTTTCTTTTTGTTGTATCAACCTAGAGCCGTGGATGATGGGTTGTGTTGTCAAATTTCAAGGTTGGGGGGCCTGTAGTTTTGTTGTTTTGTGGGTCGCCGTGATGCCATCACTCTTTTATATATATAGATGATTCTATGATTGGGGCAGTTGGCACATGTCTCAATTTGAGGTGGACAACCTGAAGATTACCTGGGCCCTTCCCTCTCTGGGCCCCGCCCTTTCCCAGGCCCTCTCCCATCCCACCCAACATGTGCCTGGCCACCCTCCCTCCCAGCCCTCTCAACCAGGACCACAATGAGGCCCCAAGACAAAAATATTTGCCCATGCCTGATCTAGATCCTCTCTTTGGCCTCCTTCCTTGGAGGCTTTCAAACAGAAGATGGGTGGCCATCTGTCCGGGGTACTTTGTGTGTTTTCCTGCATGGTAGAAATGGCTTGGGCTGGATGGCTCATGCTGTCTCTTCCAATTCTATTATTCTACAATTGATGTGGCATTGGGGGCTGTGTGGTGGTGGCTGGGGTGTGGAGGGATGGGTGTGCTGTTTTGTGGTGTGTGGTGGGGCAAGCATTTAATTTTGATTTGCAATAGTAAAAAAGGTAAAGGTTTCCCCTGACGTTAAGTCCAGTCATGTCTGACTCTGGGGGTTGGTGCTCATCTCCATTTCTAAGCCAAAGAGCTGGCGTTGTCCATAGACATCTCCAAGGTCATGTGGCCACTGGCATGACTGCATGGAGCGCCGTTACCTTCCCACCAGAGCGGTACCTATTGATCTACTCACATTGGCATGTTTTTAAACTGCTAGGTTGGCAGGAGCTGGAGCTAACAGCTGCCGCTCACGCTGCTCCCGGGGTTTGAACCTGGGACCTTTCGGTCTGCAAGTTCAGCAGCTCAGCGCTTTAACACACTTCGCCACCGGGGCTCCTTGGGCAATAGTACAATGACAATAAAAATTTTCTAAATTCTAAATTCTGAATTCTATGATTCTATGATGCCTGTCTCCACAGAATCCCACCTCTTCGGACTTCCAGTCTTTTCCGCTCAAGATCAAGGAGACGGTGTGCCACGGAGACCCTGAGAAGATCAAGGTGGACAAGTGCGCCTTCAAGGCCAACGGGGTAAGAAGCGGCACCAGCAGCCACGGCTCCCGCTCCCTCCCTCCCTCGGCCCCTTCGTTGCCTTGGCCGGACCCCAGAGAGACCCCCGCTGCCCTCCTCCTTTTCCACCCGCTCCTTTTCCTCCTCCCGCTCCTTTTTCCGGGCACCGTGGCCGGACAGGGTCCCCCCTCTCCTCCTCCGGCCACCTCTGGCCGCTCCCTGCTGCTCTTGGCCCTGGCCCTGACCCTCTTCAGCAGAACCGGCTCTGCCCAGGACTTGGGCTCCGAAGATGGGCCCCCACAGATGTTTCCTGCAGGAAGTGGCCACAGGGCCGCCAAGAGTGCCATGGACTTGGACTTGTCCGACGCCCTGGACGAGCGCAATGACTGGGGAGGAGGCTCTCCGCCGAAGGTGAACTCAGGCGGCGGAGGTGCCAAAGGCGGCGGAAGAGAAGGCACTCACATTTCGGACGCGGATCTGGCTGCCATGTTGCAGGACGGCTCTTACCGGCCGGACAGGAAGACGGCACTGCACGGGCGGCAACCATTCCCGTAACACTCTGTAACCACAAAATTTGAAAAAAATAATCTGTTCCTGGTTTGAAAGTGTTATTTTGTGTTTAATTCTGCAGTCCTTTCTTTGAAAGTAGTAGTTCTAATCCAGAAATTTCATTTTTGTGGCTGCCACAAACTAGGTTTAGATTTGATAATGAGTCATTCATTAAGTGCTGGGCTTTATTTATTTATTTACAGTATTTATATTCCGCCCTTTTCACCCTGAAGAGGATTTAGGGCGGATCACATTCTATACGTATAGGGCAAACATATAGGAGCCCCGGTGGCGAAGTGGGTTATGAACTTACAGACCGAAAGGTCCCAGGTTCAAACCCCGGGAGCAGCATGAGCGCCCGCTGTTAGCTCCAGCTTCTGCCAACCTAGCAGTTCGAAAACATGCCAATGTGAGTAGATCAATAGGTACCGCTCCGGCGGGAAGGTAACGGCTCTCCATGCAGTCATGCCAGTGGCCACATGACCTTGGAGGAGTCTACGGACAACGCCGGCTCTTCAGCTTAGAAATGGAGATGAGCACCAACCCGTAGAGTCGCTCACGACTGGATTTAACGTCAGGGGAAACCTTTACCTTTACCTAGGGCAAACATTCAGTGCCCATATACACATAGAACCGAGACAGAGACAGACGCAGAGGCAATTTAACCTTCTCCTGAGGGGATGTTCGATTCTGGCCACAGGGGGGAGCAGCTGCTTCATCATCATCCACTCCGACGGCACTTCCTCATTCCAATGTCGTAAATTAGTTAAACTTGCCTCCCCACTTTATATGTGGTACCTTATTTCCTACTTGATAGATGCAGCTATCTTTCGGGTTGCTAGGTCAGCAACGAGCAGGGGCTATTTTTTATTTTTTAAATTGATGGTGCTCACCCCGCCATGGGCTGGTTTCGAACTCATGACCTCATGGTCAGAGTGATTTATTGCAGCAGGCTGCTCACCAGCCTGCACCACAGCCTGGCCTCCTTTAGCACAACAGGTTAATCACCAAGCCTCCAGTGGCCTAGGGGATATAAAGCCTTGTGACTTGAAGGTTGGGTTGCTGACCTGAAAGCTGCCAGGTTCGAATCCCACCCGGGGAGAGCGTGGATGAGCTCCCTCTTTCAGCTCCAGCTCCATGCGGGGACATGAGAGAAGCCTCCCACAAGGATGGTAAAACATCAAAACATCAGGGCGTCCCCTGGGCAACGTCCCTGCAGACAGCCAATTCTCTCACTCCAGAAGCAACTCCAGTTGCTCCTGACACGAAAAAAAAAAAAAAATCACCAAGCTGCAATAAATCTTGCAACCTGGGTCAGGGTGAACTCCCGAACTTTAGCCCAGCTTCTGTCTACTTAGCAGTTCAAAAACAAATGTGAGTAGATAAATAGGAACTGCATTAAAGCGCGGAGGTATTTAGGCTTGGTGTTTGATCAGAAAAAAGGAGGAAGTTTACGAACAAAGAAAGAGAGAAGAGCCAGAGATGAGCACCGCTTCCAGAGCCGGAAATGAAAGGAGAAGCCTTTGCCTTTGTTTGTGTATTTGTGTTTCACTGTATTTCATTGTAACAAGGCATTGAATGTTTGCCTGTGTCTGTTTATGTGCTATAATCCGCTCTGAGTCCCCTCGGGGAGAAGGGCGGAATATAAATAAAGTGTTGTTGTTGTTGTTGCTATTATCATCATCATCATCATCATCATCATCATCATTATTATTATTATTATTATTATTATTATTATTATTATTATTATTATTATTATACAGGGAAGAACAACAGCATTGATGGAAAGAGACAATCCAATCATGAATCAAGTACAATGTGACTTGCCTTAAAATCATTTAGGGAGAGATCACACCGGCTTTTTCGTCTTCTGATTGTCTGGTTTTCTCCTGCAGAATTCTGGGAAATGTAGTTTAGGGAAGCTGAGGATCTCACTAACTGAGAATTTCACATGCTTCACCCTGAGCTACATTTCCCAGAATTATTAGGAGACAAAAGCCATTAATGCTAGTGTGATCTTTCCCACAGCACCGTGTAATACGATTTTTGTTCCTGGGTTGTAAATGTCATTGGACGACTGTTTTACAAGGATTTAGAAGAGCAAAAGGAAAGAGAAGTCTGGAGACTGTAATTGAGCCTACAGCTTGTAATTTTGAATGAAGCCAATAGTAAGCTGGGCAGATTACAAGAATTATCAAATATGATTGAAATTGTAGATTACAAAATGGAAGTTTCTAAGCCGATCCTAAGCCAATATAGGGAGATGCAAAGAAGAAAGTACTGAGTGAAGAGAATATACGAGTGAATGAAAAGTAATGCCTCCACCTTCGTTACTTGGGTTTGGATGGGAATATTTTAATAAATCAAACGCAGAAATAATCCTTAGAATGTGCTCTTTAACGACCACTATTCACTTTTCCACATAATCACCAGACAATTGGATACATTTCTGCCAACAATGAACAAGTTTTCTGAAGCCGTCACAGAAGAAGTCGACACTCTGTTTCCGCAACCAGCGTCTCACAGGACCCATCGTGCACAGATCTTCCGACAGCCAAGTAAAGCAATAATGTGACCCACACGTTCTTGTGAAATGCCGATGATGCTTGAAATTTCTCTCTGAGTGATATGACGATCGTCCTGAATCAATCTGTCAATCTTTTGCTTGTGAAACTCGGTGGTTGCTGTCACAGGACGTCCAACTCTTGTTTGTCACGCAAGTCCGATGTTCCCACCTCAACATCTTTAAACTTTAAGCCCAACGATGCACAGGACTCACATCAACACAATCACCACAAACAGCTTGCATTCCTTTGGCGTGACACCTTCTGCGGTCAAGAATTTTGGCAATACCAAAGAAACAATATAAGGAACACCATACAATAGATGGAAGTCGATTTTAATAGATGTGTGTTTTGGTTATGTAAGTTACTGTATTTTTGTGTCAGTGTGCTTTTCTGGGGGTATGCAATCACTTTGTGTGTTCTTTCTTTCTTTCTTGTCTTCTTTTGTCGAATTATTGTCTAGTCATGGTAAACCACGTTGTTATAAATGCTTGCAATAAAATTCATTTAAAATAAATAAGAATTCAATGTCCGCACTTGCTTAAGTCGCATTGACCGACCGTCTGTGCAGGGTTCCATACGTCGCACTTTAACAACACAACCGTTCAATGCTAAGGCTTACCGCCAAATCGAACTGTGGAGGAGAGTCTACTGAACAAGCCAGGACCTGCTGCAGACCAGGACTGCCATACGTTGAGGAGTTACGAAGGTGGAGGCATTACTTTTCATTCAACCCTCGTACATTTGGATGGCAGCCTTGCGTGACAAAGTCTTATAACTCTCTCCCATCTTGTTAAGCTTAAAGATGAACCCACAGCTGCTCTTTTTGTTTAGTAGCCATTAGCCCATGACACTGGCCTTATGCATTTGGCTAGTGAGGACACCAAGCGTTCACGCAGGGAGAAGCCAAGGTTGGCCTAAGAGTTTGCAATGCGACTGTTCTGGTGTTTACGATTTCTTGTTTCTCCTTGGACAGATCACTCAAACCTGCACTGCGGGGTATCAGTATAAGGGTGGGAACCCCCCGAAAGCCCAGACGTTTATTCTGTGCAAAAAGGTGAAGTAAGACGAGCATGTTCTCCAACTATGGCTGAATGTTCCCATGGACGCAGACGGCGCTTCCGGTTGGGAAAGACTCCGTTCCTGCCGACTTACTCCATAGCGTTCCAATGAACCCATGAATGGCTAAATCGATGCACATATGAAGTCCTTTAAATCAAATCAAGCGAATAAAATAATATCATGCAATTGTTATTGTGTGCCTTCAAGTCATTTTTGAGTTATAGTGACTCACAAAAAAGGGGGATAAACCAAACATATAGGGTTCTTCAAAAGATTTCTGGGAGATTGGAAGCGGGTGGAGTTGCGATAAATAATTTCCCAAGCTCTTCCTGAAGCCTAACTTAACTACGAAAAGAACTAGACACAGAACTAGACTTCCCAATGAAACCTGAAATTTATCTTTTAGGAATGTTTGATTTTGATTTTTTTGGCGATTTGAATACAGATAAGTTATTTACATTCCTTATGACAGCTGCCCGAATTGCGTTTGCCAAGCTTTGGAAACAAGATGTGACCCCTTCTAAGAGTCAATGGATAGATAAAATTATGGAAATTAAAGACATGGATAAACTAACATATATGTTAAAGCAGAGTAATGGAAAAGGAATTAAGATGACTGACTGGACAATGTTTGAGAGCTATATAAAGACAAATCCAAAATAAATGAAAGAAAAAAGGAGGAATAATTCTTGGAAGGTAGATGAAAGTTTTTCTTTTTATTTACATTTTTGAGAGTTATAGAAACGGGATAATTGTGGGTTAAAGGAAAATGAACGGAAGTCAATTTTTATTTTTATTTTTCTTATTTTGTTTTGTATTTTTTTCCTCTTTTTTAATTTTGATTTTTTTTTCTTATTTTATGACTATATAGGTATAGGGAAGGTGGGTAGGGAGGGCTATTGGGATTTCTTACTCTTTTTCTTGCTTTCCTATTAGTATATGTTCTCACTCTTTCGCTGTACATGTTTAGAAAACCTGCAATAAAAATTATATATATATAAAAAAGAACTAGACACAGTCAACATTTTGGAATACTTTATATTTATATTCTGTGGCAGGTGCGAAGATAAAGACAAAGAAAAGGAAAGGTGAATGAAGCAGGAGGGCAGCTGAGCTTTGCGTCCTCCTTTAGCGCCCAGATCTTTGGGATCATTTGGCTTTGATTCTTCAGGAACCCATTTTTGGAATTAGTGGTTGAGACCCCAGATAAATCCTCGTCCGAATCCTTTGAAGAAATGTCCAAGCCCTCGGAATCTGGTCATCTGGGGATCCTGGGGGAAGAAAGGAAAGTGGAGTGTTATGGGGGCCCACCTGGGTTTTCCTACATTGAAGCTCAGACCCTCAGGAGATTCTTCCTTAGGTTGAGGTGGAATCTCTTCTCCTGCAGTTTGAACCCATGACTCCCTTTGTGTCCTAGTCTCCGGAGCAGCAGAAGATGAGCTTAGCCCTGTCCTCCTCAATGGGACCTCCTTTCAAATATATAAACCTGACTTTCATGACCCTTTCTCTCAGCCTTCTCTTCTCCAAACCAAACACCCCCAAATCCCATAGCTGCTCTTCAGAGGGAGTCATGAGCCAGATCTTTGATCATATTTTGGCCTCCTTTCTCTGGACAACTTTCATCTAGTCCAGGTCCTTCTTGAATGGAGGTGTCCAAAACAGACACTGGAGTGATCCTTCCTCTAATGATAGGATACTGAAGATGGACCTGGCTGAAATATAATTTTTATTAATTGCTATAAGACTATTATCTGTATTAAATGGTTATTTTGAAATGTGGATTCAGTAACACAGAAGACATGGAAGGGGGAGTTGGTAAGAGTAAGAATAGGCCGGAATGTGGAGAGCTTGGTATCTACAGCAGCAGGACACATTGACCCAGGTTTCGTCCTGCAAAGGTGGCCCAAAGATAAGATGAAACTGTTGCAAACTGAGGAAAACAGTGACTTCATAGGACAGGGAAGCAACAAGGAAGATGGAGTTAAAGGAAGGACCAGAACCGGGGTGGAAAGGAGGTGGAACAGGGAGGAGCATGGGGTGGGGTGAAGAAATGTTGGCCTAGAAAGTGTGACCAAGAGAAACTTATAGATAAGGTCACAAATGGATGTAGCATTCTGGCCTTTACAGAGCCCACCGTGGGTTTTGCTTCTGCAGAAATAAAGTTTCCATGTTATAATTTCCTCATTTCTTGTTATGATTGAGCCTCATGGCTCTGTTACTGACAGACGTGGGCGTAAGACTCCTCGAGAGTCAGATACTCTCGAGGAGCGAGAGAGAAAAAGACTGCGAGACATATTTGCAGCACCATCTGACGAGGAGTCTTTCGAAGGGTTTACGGAGAGAATGGAGGAGGGGCTGGTTAGCTCAGAGGAGGATGAGATGGATTGGACTCGGGTAAGGGAGGAAGTGGGTGCCACTGGCCATGATGGGACAGAAGATGAATGGGGACCTTCAGGATTAGACCCATGGTTTAGCTGGAGGGATGGGACGGGATCCACAGCTGGAGATGCTGTTGGGCGTAGTCAGAGGTGTTCCAGCTCTGACGAGGAAAGTGATGAGGAAACGCCCGGGTTAAGGAGGACAGCTGACAGTGATGAAGATTTGTAACTGGCATAAAATGGGGCTTGGGAGCAATTGCAAATTGCGTTGGGCAAGGTAATCTGGGCAAACGCTTGGGATCCGTGTGTGTGTGGGACGCTTCCCTGAAGACTTGTGTGCTTTCCTGTGCTGTGACGTAAGTTGATTGGAATCCAGGGTCAGACGGCGGGAGGGATTGTGTGGGCATTTGTTTGTGCAAACCTGTGCTTACTCTTATTAGCTTGACCTTCCGTCGTCTTCTTGACGGACGCCATCTCCTGCTTTGAGAACTCGGACTGAACTGACCACGGCTTGTCTTCCCCCCTTCTTGGACTTGGAAAAACTACAAACGTCTGCTTCTGGCTTTGATCTACGGAACGGAACTGGTCTACTCAACTGCTACAATCCTTGGCTGATTTACTCGTGTTGGAGATCCTGTCTGCTGTGTGTGTGGGGGAGCGACGCAAGTTACTCTAAGCACAGTGTTGGCAGCAGAGAGGAATCTGCTGCCAATTAGTTGCATTCTTTGTATCTTTTGTTCCTTGGCTTTCGTTTCGTTTATACCCAGGCTGAAGCAAGCAGTTTGTTTTTACCCGGATTAAACTCCGGTTTAATCCGGTTTATCTTTTGAACATTTACTTTTGCCCCTTTTTGCTCCTAAAGGCAAAAACTGCCTGGCCCTTGTGTTTTACGGGCATTTTTGAGTTTTGCAATCTAATAAACTCTGTTACTTTGAATCTTGTGGCGTTCTGTCCTTGACATTTCTGGTCTAAATTGGGAAACAAGGCGAGGAATATATTTAAAGAAAGGCCTGCAATTTGATATGTAGTACGATATAATACTAATAATACAATATAATAATATTAATTATATATTTTACATGTAATATTGCTAATAATATTACAATATATTGATACAGTACAATATAGTAATTTATTACCAGTATTGTACTATGCTAATAATATAATATTGTATGTAAATTTAATTTGAAAGCCGCTCTGAGTCCCCTTCGGGGTAAGAAGGGCGGCATATAAATGTAGCAAATAAATAAATAATAAATAAATACGATGCCCGAGCAGGGACCTGGACCCTCAGATCCTGAGATCTCGGAACTAGCGCTTCTTTTCTTCCTTCACTTTCACTTTCACTTTCTCCTTCTCCTTCCCCTCCTCCTCCTCCTTCTCCTCCTCCATCTTTCTTTTGCTTTTTTCTTACCTCCCTCACTTCTCTCGTTCCTTCCTTCAGGTGCCAAGGGCACTTGAGGGGCTGGGCTGTGGCGCAGCTGGCTAGTAACCAGCTGCAATAAATCACTCCTGACCGAGAGGTCATGAGTTCGAAGCCCGGGTCGGGTTAAGCCCCCGACCATTAAATAGCCCGGCTTGCTGTTGACCTATGCAGCCCGAAAGACAGTTGCATCTGTCAAGTAGGGAATTTTAGGTACGCTTTATGCGGAAGGCTAACTTAACTAATTTACAACATCATTTAACTAATTTAACTAATTTAACTAATTTACAACTGCTTCTTAGCAGGGGGTTGGACTAGATGGCCCATGTGGACTCTTCCAACTCTACTATTCTATGATTCTATGATTCTATCATAAAACTGTCAGCAACACACAGAAGGAATGAGGAAGTACAGCCACTAGTGGACGGTGAAGCAACAGCTCCCTCTGTGGCTGGAATTGTGAAGCTGGAAATGTTAAATGCCTATATGTGTGTCTATACCAATGATGGGCAACCTTTTGCGCTTAGTGTGTCAAAATTCACTAAAAAAACCTAGCATGACTTGGGTGGTGTGTCACTTCGAGAAAAAGAACCCATAATTTCACAATATATATAGTTTAAATAACAAAAATGTATAATTGTAATATATAACTGTATTTAATAAATGAAAAACTATTTACTACCATTATTTCCATCTATGGTACCTCTTGCAGTTTCCACGCTGATTTCTCTCGGTTGTAGTTTTAATGTAGTCATGAATAATGAATAATATAATAATAATATAACAGTAATGATATAATAATATACTACAATAATAATAGAATAATAATAGAATAATAATAGAATTATATACATATATATATATAAATGCAATGTGCATAATTCCCATGGAGTAAACAACAAAACCACTGGACCAAATCACACCAAATTTGGCCACAAAAGTCAGTCATCCAATCAATCTGCATGCGGCAGCGTGTCAGCAAAAATGGCGAGGCGTGTCAGTGCTGACACGCGTGTCATAGGTTGGCCATCACTGGTCTGTACTGTATGTTGTTTGTCTGATGGCATTGAATGTTTGCCATATATATGTTCATTGTAATCTGCCCTGAGTCTTCTTCAGGGTGAGAAGGGCGGAATATAAATACTGCAAACAAACAAACAAACAAACAAACAAACAAACAAATAAATAAATAGAGGGGCTCCATTGTGCTCATTTGTAGGCGCATCTACTCCAGGCACAGGCAAACTTTGGCCCTCCAGGTGTTTTGGACTTCAACTCCCACGATTCCCAACAGCCATTAGGCTCTTAGGAATTGTGGGAATTGAGGTCCAAAACACCTGGAGGGCTGAAGTTTGCCCATGCTTGAATTACATTGTTGGATGGACCCATTCCAACCCCAGTTTGAACTGCTGGAGCTGAATGCTGTGTAATTTGCCCCGGGGGACCAATCCTCTTACTCTTGTCAAACCCCGTTTCCCAGGACACCATAGCATTGAGGCCGGGCAATTAAAGTGCTGCCAAACTGCATTCCTTCTACACTGTAGATGTCTCCTAGGTTTTCCTCTTGATAGGGTCTGATTTTGCCCCTAAATATAAGAGATTCCCAGCATCTGCCTTATGAGGAAGGGAAACGTACATCTTGCACGGCCGCATCACAAGTGACGACAATCAGGGAGTTTGTCTGCTCCGTGGAGAAATATCCGGAACAATCCTTCACCAGCTGGAAAGTTGAACAGAAGAAAACATTCAAAATAAGAATATTACCTTTTGGTTTCATTCTGTCCAGTTACCATTCCAGATTGAGTACCCCTTATCTGGAATTCCAAAATACCCAAAATACTGTTGGGTCAATGTAAACAATTTTTTTTTCATGCAGACAAATATTGAAAAATTGTGCATAAAATGAAGTTTAAAATGATATGAAACGAAACAAAACGCATCCATCTGGCAGTGGATTTCGTCAGTGAGGTGTTACTGTGCTCCTTGGCCCTTGTTTTGCCAATGGAGGACGAAAAGAGCATCTCCTTACCCCATCGGCTTTGAATTCGCATTCTTCGGCCATGACTTTCTCTGAAGTCGGGCAGACCGTCTCTTGTATGGTAAAGTTCATCTGCTGAAGCCTTGCGGAGCTGGAGTTCTTGGGGGAGAAACCAAACAGAAGAGTAAAAGGCATGAGAACATTTCACTGTTAATGAAGCATCTAATACTTCTAACTCCCAAACTTTCCTGCAAAAGTCACAGCCTCATCCGTTTGGCTCTGGGCTGCCATTTCTCTCCAATATATTGATCATTTTGCTGTCTTAATTATTGCTGTTTGTTTATTTATTTACAGCATTTATATTCCACCCTTCTCAGCCTGAAGGGGACTCAGGGAGGGATCACAATACACAATACATGACAAACATTTAATGCTGATTAGACATACAGGACAGACAGATAGAGGTACAGCGGCATTTTTTCCAACTTCGGCGCTGGGGATTATGCTCGATTTTGGCCACAGGGGGGTGCTGTCACTCCATCCGCTATGACAACGGGCCCTTTGATCGCAGAATTTTTCCTCCTTGTTTTTTGATCGCCAGCATTTTTTATGGTGACGTAAAATACCTCCCCACTTAAGCGGTGCCTAATTTCTCTACTCACAGCTCAGCTGTTTTTGAACTGCTTAGGTGGACAGTGAGCTGGGCTGATGGTCAGTTGCTCACTCTGATTCGAGTTTCAAACTGCCAACCTTCTGGTTAGCAATGATCTATTGCTGCCAATGATTAACCATCTGTGCTAAAGCCCAGCTATGTGGTAGAAATTTAGCTGAAGAACAATTATAGAAAGCCTTGGATTCCTGCTAGGAAAGAATAGCAATCCGAGGACTTGCTTGAGTCAGGTAAAATATTCACAGTAAGGTCAATAAGGGAGTTCTCTCATTGTCTCTTATTGTTCTCTTATTGTCTGTCTATCTATCTATCTATCTATCTATCTATCTATCTATCTATCTATCTATCTATCTATCATCTATCTATCACCATCACCTATCATTCATCTATCTGTCTATTCATCCATCCTTACTTACTTAGGCGATCCCTCGACGTTCGAGGACGATGGTCTTCCAACCTTGGTATCTTGGGCGTGTGTTCTTAGGTGACTGAAGAGACCGATTCTTGACCCGCATATTCTCCCGCAGTGAGGACATCGGTTTCCAGGTGGAAGGCGGTCCCGGTCGGGGTTAGCTTGACGCTCCTTCCTCTTGGCACGTTTCTCCCTTAAGCCCTCCGTTCGTGCCTCTTCAAACTCCGCAGCACTGCTGGTCACAGCTGACCTCCAATTAGAGCGCTCAAGGGCCAGGGCTTCCCAGTTCTCAGTGTCTATGCCACAGTTTTTAAGGTTGGCTTTGAGCCCATCTTTAAATCTCTTTTCCTGCCCTCCAACATTCCGTTTCCCATTCTTGAGTTCGGAGTAGAGGAGCTGCTTTGGGAGACGGTGATCGGGCATTCGGACAACGTGGCCAGTCCAACGGAGTTGATGGCGTAAGAGCATCGCTTCAATGCTGGTGGTCTTTGCTTCCTCAAGCACGCTGACATTTGTCCGCCTGTCTTCCCAAGAGATTTGCAGGATTTTCCTGAGACAACGCTGATGGAAACGCTCCAGGAGTTTGGTGTGACGTCTGTACACAGTCCACGTTTCGCAGGCATAGAGCAGGGTTGGGAGGACAATGGCTTTATAAACAAGCACCTTGGTCTCTCTACGGATGTCCCGGTCATCGAACACTCTCTGCTTCATACGGAAAAATGCTGCACTCGCAGAGCTCAGGCGGTGTTGTATTTCAGTGTCGATGTTGACTTTTGTGGAGAGGTGGCTACCAAGGTAGCGGAAATGGTCAACATTTTCTAATGTTGCACCGTTAAGCTGTATTCCTGGCTTTGCAGAGGGATTAGCTGGTGCCTGTTGGAAGAGCACTTTGGTTTTCTCGATGTTCAGTGAGAGGCCGAGCTTCTCGTATGCTTCTGCGAAGGTGTTTAGAGTGGCTTGTAGGTCTTCTTCTGAACGCGCACAGACTACGTTGTCATCAGCATATTGGAGTTCTATAACAGATGTTGTGGTGACCTTGGTTTTGGCTCTCAGTCTGCTGAGGTTAAATAGCTTGCCATCTGTCCGATAGATGATTTCCACTCCGGTGGGAAGCTTCCCATCAACAAGGTGAAGTATCATAGCGATGAAGATGGAAAATAAGGTGGGGGCAATAACACATCCCTGCTTGACACCTGATTCAACCTTAAATGGGTCACTTTGGGAGCCGTTGCTGTCCAAGACTGTTGCCATCATGTCATCATGGAGGAGCCGCAGGATGTTCACAAATTTGTCAGGGCACCCGATTTTTTGGAGGATGGTCCAGAGAGCGCTGCGATTCACTGTGTCGAATGCCTTTGCAAGGTCAATGAATGCCATGTACAGAGGTTGGTTTTGTTCCCTGCATTTTTCTTGGAGCTGTCGAGCAGTGAAGATCATGTCCACTGTTCCTCTGGAGGGGCGGAAGCCATTCTGGGATTCTGGGAGGGTGTCTTCTGAGACAGGGAGAAGGCGGTTTGCAAGGATTCTTGCGAGGATTTTCCCGGCGGAGGTTAGAAGGGAGATACCACGATAGTTCCCGCAGTCTGTTCTGTCCCCTTTCTTGAAAAGGGTGATGATGGTGGCATCCTTGAAGTCTGCTGGGATTTTCTCGGTCATCCACACCTTTTCAATAAGCTGGTGGAGTTGTTGCATCAGCTCAGGTCCACCCTCTTTGAAGATTTCAGCGGGAATCCCATCAGGTCCGCTAGCTTTGTTGTTTTTTTGTTGGCTGATGGCATTGCTGACTTCTTCCAAACTAGGCAGTGCTGCAAGCTCATCCCTGGTTTGTTGTTGCGGGATTTGTGAGAGGGTCTCTTCGGCCACATTGGAGCTGCGATTCAGCAGGTTCTGGTAGTGCTCTTTCCAACGTAGTGCAATTGATGTTTTGTCCTTCAGAATTTTGGTTCCATCTGATGAGCGTAGGGGCTGTATGGCATGGTTTCTTGGTCCATAAATGATCTTTGTGGCTTTGAAAAATCCCTGAGCGTCATGGGTATCTGCAAGGTGTTGGATTTCTTCAGCCTTCTTTGTCCACCAGATGTTCTTGAGTTCTCTGGTCCTTCTTTGGACCTCGGCTTTTGCACTGGCATAGATCTTTTTCTTGGCAGCACAGTTGGTGTCTCTCTGCCATGTTTGGAAGGCTTTCCTTTTGTTATCAATCAGCTGTTGGATCTCTTTGTCGTTATCATCAAACCAGTCTTGATGTTTCTTAGTTAGGTATCCAATGCTTTGAGTTGAGGCAGAGTTGAGTTGAGGCAGTTGAGTAGTCCGGCAGCTGTATCCATGACTGAGCAGCCCTTTTTAGGATCCGCTCTGCTCACCCCACACGGGGAAGGGGCTAGAAAAGGTGCCCTAAACATAGTCTGCCTCTCCTACCCTGACTGGACTGCCGCGTCCAGAGGGGTCACCACTCTGCGGCCAAAAAAGAAAAATGAACTTTGGAACATGGAACGTACGGACATTGTTAGATAACACTGACAGCGAGCGCCCCGAACGCAGGACTGCTCTCATTGCAAGAGAGCTGGGACGCTTCAAGATCGACATAGCAGCCCTTCAGGAGACCCGGAGAGCAGGAGAGGGGCAGCTGAAGGAAGAAAAGGGAGGCTACACCTTCTTCTGGAAGGGACTACCTGAAGAAGAGCGAAGAAGAATACACGGAGTTGGCTTTGCTATCAGAAACGACCTGGTGAAGCACCTGACTGAAGCACCCACTGGCATCAACGAACGACTTTCAACCCTCCGAATTAACCTTGCCAAAAACCAACAGGCAACCATCATATGCGCCTATGCACCAACTCTAGATGCTGACGAAGACATCAAGGAAAAATTTTACTGTCAGCTGGATACCATCCTATCGGAGATACCTAAGGAGGACAAAATCATCCTCCTGGGGGACTTTAACGCAAGAGTCGGAAGGGACTCTGACCTGTGGCCAGGGATCATAGGAAAAGACGGGGTCGGAAACAGCAACTCGAATGGCATCTTGCTTCTCACCAAATGCGGAGAGCACAACCTTGTCATCACCAACACGCTCTTCCGCCAGAAAAACAAGCTCAAGACATCATGGAAGCACCCTCGGTCAAAGCATTGGCACCTCCTGGACTATGTTATCACACGTGCCAGAGACCGCCGCGATGTGCTTCTCACAAGAGCCATGACAGGTACTGATGACTGCTGGACAGACCACAGGCTAATCCGATCCACGATGGCTATCAAGATCGTCCCCAAACGCAGACTCCAAGGAAGGAAAACAAGGCGAAAAATGAACACCCAAGCCCTTCAGGTGCCCTCCAAACGAGCCCTTCTCCAAACAACACTCAAAGATCATCTACCCACAGAACACCCCGAAAATGTTGAGGAACATTGGAACAAACTGAAGACCTCCATCATCACAGCCTGCGAAGAAAGCATTGAATTCATCCATCCATCCACATGCATGCACATAAAGTCAGCCTTCACATTTGAGGGTTTAACTTGCAAATGTCATTATTTCTTGTGGATTTGGTTAATATGTTTTCTCTAGGAACCTTCAGGTTCTCCAGTGCAACTTTAGGGTCAACTTCTGGTGGATATTTAACATAGACTTAAATGCAAAAATAAAATAAAATAAAATTCAGCCATATCTAGAGGCCGGCATGATTTCCACATCCATACCTTCCAAATCTCCCTATTTGGCCAGGACAGTCGCAGCCCTGATGTGCCTTTTCCTCCTCATTCATACCTTTTGCTCTCTTGGCCACACTCTGATATTACCTGGCCCCAAGTGCCTCAGTTTCCATGGGTGACATTTTTGCCAGTGATTAAAGTGATATCAAAGTGCTATAACAGTGGGTCTGAGTAGGAAATGGGGCCCTGGCACATGGGATATTGGCCTCTACAGAACATTAATTTGATGGCAAAATGTTGGCCGTGGATTGCAGATGCCCAGCAAGCATTTAGCACAGATTCACACACCTCCGAAGGTCACCCAAACTTCATACCCTGTTTCCCCTAAAATAAGACATCCCCAGAAAATAAGACCTAGTAGAGGTTTTGCTGAATTGCTAAATATAAGGTCTCCTCCGAAAGTAAGACCTAGCAAAGTTTTTGTTTGGAAGCATGTGCATTGAACAGAACACCAGAGCATGCAGGATCGGTAAATGTACGTACCATAGAGTGTTGTACATGGGAATATTGGTAGTAACAAGAAATTCTTGATAGGATTCACAGTTTGTCTGGTTATGCTGGTTTGTGATGACAACTACTGTACAGTATATAATAAATGTTCATTTTTTGTTCAATAATAAATGTGAATTTTTCTTCATGGAAAAATAAGACATCCCCTGAAAATAAGACCTAGTGCATCTTTGGGAGCAAAAATTAATATAAGACACTGTCTTATTTTCGGGGAAACACGGTAGGAGGGCTTGGAGGGAACTGTTTTCCTCGGGCAAAGCCATTCCCCTTCTTGCTCCAAACTGACTGCTGCCCTTTGGACGTTTGGCCAATAACATGATTTTTGTTCCTGGGTCATAAATGCCATTTCCTAATTGGTTCTATCATAAAAACATGGACAAAACTTTGTTTATGTGGAACATCCTGCTAGAGCACATTTTGAACCAATTCAACCTAGTTTGTGGCAGCCACAAAAACGAAGTTCCTGGAGCACAACTACTACTTTCAAAGTAAGGACTGCACAATTAAACAGGAAATAACACTTTTGGACCAGGCATAGTCAGACTCACCAGTCCAGGCAGCAGCATGGCTTCCAGGAGTCGGTAGGCATTCCGGACGTTGGGACCCTGGTTGTAGATGTCCACCACCTGCGCAAGAGCCTCCGGGAAGTCTTTCGGGGGAGACAAGGGGGCGGCAGCGGCCAGGCCCAGCAGCAGGAGGAAGGCTCCCCAAAAGCGGCCCATGGCGAGTGATCTCTGGGAAAGAAGGAGCCTCTTGGGCCTTATATGCTCTGGGGTTGACCTTTCCATGGCTCAGGGGGGCCTGGCTCAAGAGTTTCCTTGGCCCTGTGGCTTCTGTGGACGGCTTGACCAATAGTCAGCGGACACAGTTTGCTAATGGTCCCTCTGTTGAGGTTTCGGTGGTTTGCTTCATCAGGGAAGTGGTTAGGTCTGTCCGTGAGAACTTCAGAGGTGATCTTATGATTCAAACCAATCAACCTTTTTTGATGGCTATTCTAATAGCCACCTTTATTTTCATAGGAATTGATTTTAAAGAGCACTTCTATTAGAATAACGCATAAAAGTAAAGTTCCAAAAGATCGTTACAAAACAAAGCCTTAGAGCAGGGGTCCCCAAACTTTTTAAGCAGAGGGCCGGTCCACAATCCTTCAGACTGTTGAGGGGCCGAATTATCATTTGAAAAAAAAAATACAAACAAATTCCTATGCATACTGCACATGTCTTATTTGTAGTGCAACAACAACAACGAAAGAATACAATATTTAAAAATGAAAACAATTTTAACCAACATAAACCTATTAGGATTTCCATGGAAAGTGTGGGCCTGCTACTGGCCAATGAGATAGTCAAGTTAATTAGGATTGTTGTTGTTGTTGTTGTGTGCCTTCAAGTCATGTCAGACTTTGGCCGAGCCCAAGTCTAAAATTAATTATTTATTTACTGCATTTATTTACTACATTTATATCCCACCCTTCTCACCCCGAAGGGGACTCAGAGCAGCTGTATGTACATACAATATATTATATTATTAGCATAACACAATATTAGCATTATATATTACTATATTGAACTATACCACTATACTATTATATAATACTAGCTGTGCCCGACCACGCGTTGCTGTGGCGAAGTATGGTGGTATGGGAAATAAAGTATTGAGGAATTGGTGCTAGTTAAGGTAAAGGGTCCCCTGGGCTGAGTGGGTTGCTAGGTGACCAAGTGAGCGGAGCTTAGCCTTCTAACTGGCAGCAATTGGATAAAAACAATTATTCCTCTCCCTCTAATTAGGACTTTTTTTCCTTTTTTTCCGTTGTATCAACCTAGAGGCATGGATGAGGGGTTGTGCTGTCAATTTTTGAGGTTGTGGGGTGTTTACTTTTGTTGTTTTGTCCGCTGCCGTGATGCCATCACTCTTTTATATATATAGATGTAATATATAACATATAATTAATATTATTATATGGTATTACTATTAGTATTATATTGTATAACTTAAGATTATTATCAATATTATATGTATATACAATATATTATATTATTAAAACTGATATAAAAATATTATATTATAAAACTGAGGGCGGGGGCCAGGTAAATGACCTTGGAGGGCCGAATCTGGCCCCCGGGCCTTAGTTTGGGGACCCCTGCCTTAGAGAATAATCCAAGAAATCACAAGGAATAAACAAAGTCCCATTAGAGCACGACAAAGTCCCATGAACATGAATCCCATAGGCTGCAAGATAATCCAGGAAAACGAGAGCTTGCTTCTTGGTTAAACGAAAGTTGCTTTGACAAAGGCTTGTCTCCAAACACACTGCTTTAATAGGAAATTAAGGTACCACTTCTAAAGTGGGGAGGCTAATTTAACTAATTTACGACTCCATTAAAAAAATCATCCAGCTGAATCCCCTTCAGGGTGAGAAGGACAAAATATAAATACTGTAAATAAATAAACAAACAAACAAATAAATAAATGGAGTGGTCAGAACCTGGGAAAGTTCTCCTTCCTAGGAATAGAAGCAGGCCGTAGAAGGAGTCCTTCATCCTTGGAGCCCATTATGCCCAGCTCTGACCAGCAGCCATGGCCTTGTCCAGGGTTTTGGTCACGATTTGTCCCCAGTTCTCTGTTGGGAGACCCCTGATTCCTCCTCAGTGGCCTCCCATCCAAGTACAAACCTGCTGAGCTTCTGAAACCAAATGAGATCAGGAATAACCCCTTGAGTCCATTTGGAATCATGCCCATCAGCGGCAAAAGTAATTGAAATACTTTGCAGGAATGCACTCAGAAGGATGCCCTCCACAAATGCAATTCCCATAATTCCATAGCCATGGGAGTCAAAATGGCGTGAAACAGTATTCATTCTACAATGTAGACACACCTTTTGACTGGCCCATCCTAGTTATTAAGGATCCGAGGCAGTCTGTTTCTGTGTGTTGGTTGTTTGTCTGATGGGCCTTCCCTGAGAAACAGGTTCGGCCTTGAGTGGACAGCAGGTTGGACCCCATAGGAACTAAATATTAAGAAGAACGTTCCAATGGTAAACGCAGTTTGAAAATGGGAGAGATGGCCTAGGGCTTGTCTACACTACTCGCTGCAAATGGGCCGCCAGATTGACATCATCTCTCTTTCTCTGCATTGAGGGGCTAGGCTGTGGTGCAGGCTGGTTAGCAGCCAGCTGCAATAAATCACTCTGACCAAGAGGTCATGAGTTCGAGGCCAGCCCATGTCAGGGTGAGCACCCGACAATTAAAATAAAAATATAGCCCCTGCTTGTTGTTGACCTAAGCAACCCGAAAGATAGTTGCATCTATCAAGCAGGAAATTTAGGTACCACTTATATGTGGGGAGGCTAATTTACGACACCATAAAAATCATCCAGCCGCCGTTGGAATGAGGAAGTGCCATCGCAGTGGCTGATGAAGCTGCTGCTCTCCCTGTGGCCGGAATCAAGCATACCCTCAGGAAGCTGGAAGCTGGAGAAGGTTTAAATTGCCTCTGCGTCTGTCTCTGTCTCTGTTCTATGTTTATATGGCATTGAATGTTTGCCTTATATGTGTCAATGTGATCCGCCATGAGTCCCCTTCGGGGTGAGAAGGGCAGATTATAAATACTGTAAATAAGTAATAAATAAATCGATGAAAGGATGGCTCGTGCCCATGTTGCCAATGCCATAGTTCCTCATTGGCCAAAGAGTTGTGTCAGAACGCCTGGCCATTGCATGTCACATCTCCTTGCTGCTCTCGCCAGGGCTCCATTCAGACATCAGCAGATGTGACCACAGCAGCCAAGGATTTGGACAGAGCTCCCAACATGGGGATGAAGATGGTCCAGTGGGACCAATGCAACCCCAGCCTGTCTACACAATGGCCCCGGATTCAACGTCTAAGTTAGGGCTGTTCCAAGGGAAGGTTTACACTGAACTAACCCTTTCTTAAAAACAACGGTTGACTATTTCTCAGGAATGCTTCAGTTGTGTATCCCTCCGTGGTAGGCAGATAGACTTGATGGCTCTTGAGGTCCCTTCTATATAGAATAATAACATCCTGGTATTGGAGAGACCCCAAGGCCCAACTTCCTTAGATAGATGGATGGACAGATGGATGGACACATGCATACATACATAAAAGAACATTAAAGTTGTTCTTTTATGTATGTATGCATGTGTCCATCCATCTGTCCATCCATCTATCTAAGAGATCCCTGGGACCAACCTCCTTAGATAGCTAGATGGATAACCAGAAATAGATAGTTAATAGACCATTAGAGTTGGAAGTGATACCAAGGGCCAACATCTTTAGATAGATGGATAGATGGACAGATATAGATAGATAGATAGATAGATAGATAGATAGATAGATAGATAGATAGATAGATAGATAGATAGATAGATAGATAGAACATTAGAGTTGGAAGAGAGTCCAAGGTCCAGCTGTGGATTCCATGATTGAACAATTCTTAAGTTCTTGGGGTTGTTGTGTGTTTTCTGAGCTGTATTGCCATGTTCCAGAAATATTCTCTCCTGACATTCTGGACCATGGCCATACAGCCCGGAAAGCACACAACAACCCTGTGATCCCGGCCATGAAAGTCTTCGACAACACATGTGAAGTTCTTCCTAATGTTAAGGTGGATTTTCTTCCTGCAATTTATATCAATTTCTCTATAGCCCCCTCTACACTATCATGTAATGCAGTTTGCATTGCATTATAATCGTTAATGTAGACTCATATTGATTTGGATTATATGAGTCAATACTGTCATATAACCCAGTTCAATCTGCAGTGTAGATGGGGCCTATATCAGAGGCTGGATCTACACTGCCACATAATACAGTTTCAGAACACAGAGTAACTGCATTGAACTGGATTATATGAGTCTACACTGCCATATAATCCAGTTCAATGGGTTAATGGTGCATTATATAACAGTGTTGCCCCAGCCCCATTTAGGCCTTTGACACCTAATTGGATGTTGGACTGATCCATCTGCCCATTTTATAATAGCCCCCATTTCTGAGATGTTGCCAATGCTATTTTGCACTTTATTGTCCATTTCTACCGGCACATTCTGTTCTGGATTTTATGAATTAGTCTCCTGTTTTAATATTGTATGTTTTTTGTATGCTTCTTGCCATTTTAACTATTGTTTTATTGCTATTGATGTTTTACTGGTATAATTGTTTTATAGTTGTGTTATTGATATTGATTGTTTTATCGGGCTAGGCCCCATGTAAGCTGCCCCGAGTCCCTTTGGGGAGATGGGGCAGGGTATAAAAATAATTATTATTATTATTATAGAGTAGAAAACAAGTTTGATCCCTCCTCAATGGGACCTCCTTTCCATTACAGGCAGTCCCTGAGTTACAAACATCTGATTTACAAACTACAGTAGAGTCTCACTTATCCAACATAAACCGGCCAGCAGATATATACACATACAGTAGAGTCTCACTTACCCAACACTCAATTATCCAACGTTCTGCCAGCCCGTTTATGTTGGATAAGTGGGACTCTACTGTATATATATTGTTCTTAATGGATTTTATATACAGTAGAGTCTCACTTATCCAACATAAATGGGCCGGCAGAACGTTGGATAAGCGAATATGTTGGATAACAAGGAGAGATTAAGGAGAAGCCTATTAAACATCAAATTAGGTCATGATTTTACAAATTAAGCACCAGAACATCATGTCTAACAATAAATTTGACAGAAAAAGTAGTTCAATATGCAGTAATGCTCCATAGTAATTACTGTACAGTAGAGTCTCACTTATCCAACATAAACGGGCCGGCAGAACGTTGGATAAGTGAATATGTTGGATAATAAGGAGGGATTAAGGAAAAGCCTATTAAACATCAAATTAGATTATGATCTTACAAATAAAGCACCAAAACATCATGTTTAACAACAAATTTGACAGAAAAAGTAGTTCAATACGCAGTAATGTTATGTTGTAATTACTGTATTTACGAATTTAGCACCAAAATATCACGATTTATTGAAAACATTGACTACAAAAATGTGTTGGATAATCCAGAACGTTGGATAAGCGAGTGTTGGATAAGTGAGACTCTACTGTATTTACGAATTTAGCACCAAAATATCATGATGTATTGAAAACATTGACTACAAAAATGTGTTGGATAATCCAGAACATTGGATAAGCGAGTGTTGGATAAGTGAGACTCTACTGTATTTACGAATTTAGCACCAAAATATCATGATGTATTGAAAACATTGACTACAAAAATGAGTTGGATAATCCAGAACGTTGGATAAGCGAGTGTTGGATAAGTGAGACTCTACTGTACTCTTAATTAAGAACAGAATGAGAAAACAGGAAGGGAAATTCACTTCTGGAAGAGATATTATCATAGGGAAAAGGGGTGTCTACTGAAGCTGTATCTCCAATCCTTGTTTCCACCACGTTTTCCAGATTCCAGTGATCACAGGGACAGACCATGAGGTGAAATCTTCTTGATCCTAGAAAAGGAACTAACAAAATGAAGTTCAACAGGGACAAATGCAAGATACTTCACTTCGGCAGAAAAAATGGAAATCAAAGATACAGAATGGGGGACGATGCCTGGCTTGACAGCAGTGTGTGCGAAAAAGACCTTGGAGTCCTCGTGGGGAGGAAGGGGAACATGAGCCAACAATGTGATGCGGCTGCTAAAAAAGCCAATGGGATTCTGTCCTGCATCAAGAGGGGAATAGCGTCTAGATCCAGGGAAGTCCTGCTCCCCCTTATTCTATTCTGCCTTGGTCAGACCACACCTGGAATACTGTGTCCAATTTTGGGCACCACAGTTGAAGGGAGATGTTGACGAGCTGGAAAGCGTCCAGAGGAGGGCGACTAAAATGATCAAAGGTCTGGAGAACAAGCCCTATGAGGAGCGGCTTAAAGAGCTGGGCATGTTTAGCCTGCAGAAGAGAAGGCTGAGAGGAGACATGATAGCCATGTACAAATACCTGAAGGGAAGTCCTAGGGAGGAGGGAGCAAGATTGTTTTCTGCTGCCCTGCAGACTAGGACGCAAGGGAACAAGGGCTTCAAACTACAGGAAAGGAAGGAGATTCCACCTGAACATCAGGAAGAACTTCCTCACTGTGAGAAGGGCTGTTCGGCAGTGGAACTCTCTCCCACGGACTGTGGTGGAGGCTCCTTCTTTGGAGGCTTTTAAGCAGAGGCTGGATGGCCATCTGTCGGGGGTGCTTTGAATGAGATTTCCTGCTTCTTAGCAGGGGGTTGGACTGGATGGCCCATGTGGTCTCTTCCAACTCTACTATTCTATGATTCTATGATTCTATGATTCTAAAGAATGGATGACCGGCAACATTTCCTTGAAAATGCCCGATACTAGGCTAGAATACTAACAATGGAGACAGTCCAGTCTTGGCTCTGACCGTTGAGGCCGTTTCCTGTGGTCTGATCTCCGGGAGGTCCAACCACTTGTTGTTCTTTTCCATCTGGGAACCTGTGGCCGGAGGGAGGGCCTGTCCCAACGCCGGGAGGGTTGCAACGTCCTTTTGGGTTTGTGGGCAGATCCCACAGAGAGGAAGGCTTCTCCTTTCTCCTTGGAGGCGGTTGGGAAGGAGCCGCTTTCCCTTCCTCTTTGCAAACACCTGCAAAGACATTGACAAGCCATTGCTCTCCCAAGGGACGCTTGCAACACGATTGCAGCAATTGTGCAAAGCGAAGGCCCCGTTGGCCCCGTTGCTTTTAAGTGTGTTTTTCCATCCTCGTAAGATATTGTTTCTGCTTTCTGAACACCACTGAAATCAATTAAGGCATTCAATCCGATACTGTCCACATGAGATGGTGACACTTTTGTTTTCTGATGGTTCAATGTGCACAAGCGTTATGCTTCATGCACAACATAATTTTAAAAATATTATATCAAACTACAGTAGAGTCCCACTTACCCAAGCCTCGCTTATCCAAGCCTCTGGATTATCCAAGCCATTTTTGTAGTCAATGTTTTCAATATATCGTGATATTTTGGTGCTAAATTCATAAATACAGTAATTACGACATAACATTACTGCGTATTGAATTACTTTTTCTGCCAAATTTGTTGTATAACATGATGTTTTGGTGCTTAATTTGTAAAAGCATAACCTAATTTGATGTTTTTTTTTAATACTTTATTTAGATTTCAAAGGTTAACAGTAAAAGTGGGAGAACAATTTGGTTATAGGAAAGTAGGAAATTGGATAGGAGGGGAGGAGAGGAGGGGGTAGTGGTTTAAGAAAAAGTAAAAATAAAGATAAAGATAAAATACATTAAAAAAAGAAAGAAAAAAACCCTGTCTGGCTTGACTTCCATCCATATCTATACCAGATTGTCTCTAGGGAGAAGTCTTTCCCCCTGGATTAGTTTCCTTCCATTTATGGATCTACTTCTCTATGGCAAAATTTTTCTAACCCCGAGATATTTATTTTTTTTCCCTTCCAATTATTAGTGTCTTTTTTTCCTGTTCGTGTTATCAACTTATCTTTACCTGTTTCATAATTTCAAATGTTGTCTGTCGATACCTTAATATTGAAACCTCAGTCTTTATCTCTACGTAAATATTGTCATTCTTCTTTGCTGGATATAGACTAATAATGGTTTCCAGTCTGTACATCTCTTAGGCACTCCTTGGTGTTTAGTTATTATATATGTTAGTCTATCCATATTTTTAATTTCCATTAATTTGAGTAACCATTGGTCTACATCCGGTATTTCCTCCTGTCTCCAATACTTTGCATATGTAATCCTTGCTGCCGTCGTCATATAGTTAATCAACAAATCCTCATTTTCTGTTAGCTTCAGTTCAGTAATTCCTAGAAGGAAAAGTTCTGGTTTGAGTTGGTAGTTAATTTTTAAATTTTTTTGAATACTTTCATATATAGTTTTCCAATATTTTTTCGCCTTATCACACGACCACCACATATGGAAAAAAGTTCCTTCATGCTGTTTACATTTCCAACAGGCGGTATTAATGTCCTTATAATAATAACCCAATTTCTGTGGCGTTATGTACCATCTTTGATGTTTAATAGGCTTTTCCTTAATTCCTCCTTATTATCCAAGATATTCGCATATCCAAGCTTCTGCCGGCCCGTTTAGCTTGGATAAGTGAGAGTCTATCTTATGTGTATAAGGTGGTTTCTGAAGGGGAAGCATTTGGGGCCCAAGAATGAGACACAAAGGATTGAAGACAACCATTTATTGAATGGCACGGTGTGGGTCCCGATGCTGGTCAGCCACTCAAGCAAATGGACACTTTACCCTTTGACATAGGTTTTCAAAAGTCAATCTAGCAAAAAAAAAAAAAATGCAACAGCAATTAGCAAATCTATAAAGTGCACCCTTATTTGGGTGCGACGCAAGAGTTATATCGACGGCGTAGAATGAATACAGTTTGATACCACTTGAATTGAACTTCAGCTCTCCAGATGTTTTGGACTTCGACTCCCACCATTCCTAACAGCCTCAGGCCCCTTCCTTTTCACCCCCAGCCGCTTAAGCGGCTGGGGGTGAAAAGGAAAGGGCCTGAGGCTGTTAGGAATGGTGGGAGTTGAAGTCCACAACACCCAAAAGGCTGAAGATTGCCCATGCCTGTTGTAGATGCACCCAATGTAGTATCAAACTGGACACAAGTAGCAACAAGCCAGTTTCCAAGCCTTTGGGATATTTGAGTCCACTTTCAATCTCTCTTCCGCTCCGTCTCTCATAGAAGGAGCTTCCCTGCCACCACAATGGCCTTCTGTATGACGACAGTGCGGATGGCTTTCTGCAGAGGTTTGCGCAGACGGCGCCGGGTCTTCTTCCAGAACTTCTTGAACCGCTTCACCCGCTTGGGCTGTTTTGTCTAGAAGGGAAAAGAGGAGAGAAGGGCTTCAATGGGGGCAAAATCCGGGGCAGCAACTCCCATGATGTGGTTAGTGGGAGTTGCAATCCAAGCATGACACTCAATCTACTGCAAACCAACCAGTTCTTGTTGAAGCTCTTTTTACTTAGACTGGATCTACACTGCTATATATAATCTAATTTCTGAATCCATATTACAGTAGAGTCTCGCTAATAATAATAATAATAATAATAATAATAATAATAATAATAATAATAACTTTATTTTTATACCCCGCCTCTATCTCCCCGGAGGGGACTCAGGGCGGCTTACATGGGGCCAAGCCCGAATAAAAACAATAGCAATATAAAACACAACAATAGACAACAACTTGCACAATAAAAAAATAAAATAAAAAAATAAATAAAAATAAAACATTAGCCAATAAAAAACAAGAACTAATAAAAACATGGATTAAAACTGAGAGATTGTAAAAGTAGACTGGGTAACCAACGTAAACGGGCTGGCAGAACGTTGGATAAGTGAATATGTTGGATAATAAGGAGAGATTAAGGAAAAGCCTATTAAACATCAAATTAGGTTATGATTTTACAAATGAAGCACCAAAAAATCATGTTATACAACAAATTTGTCAGAAAAAGTAGTTCAATACGCAGTAATGCTATGTAGTGATTACTGTATTTACGAATTTAGCACCAAAATATCACAATATTTTGAAAAGAGTAACTACAAAAATGCGTTGGACAATCCAGAACGTTGGATAAGCAAGTTTTGGATAAGTGAGACTCTACTGTATTTGCTTTGAACTGGATTATATGGCAGTGTTGACTAATCCAGTTCAAAGCAGGTAATCGAGATTCAGGAACTAGATTATATCTGGCAGTATAGATCCAGCCTTAGGACACTTGATTTATTTATGCATTGACTTATTTTTTTTATCCTGACATAGGGACTCAATGTGGCTTGACAATCAATATGCAAATTAAAACAATCTAAATGCATATATATATATATATATATATATATATATATATATACTAGCTGTGCCCGGCCACGCGTTGCTGTGGCGTTGTCTGGTGGTGTTGGTGAGAAATTATTGAGGTAGTGGTGGTATTGAATGTGTGTTGTATGGTTGTTTTTATGTTTAGTATGCATTTGCCTGTTTGTGTACTATGAAAGTGGTGAGGGTAGAGGGGGTCTATGTGCGGAGCTTAGCCCTCTAACTGGCAGCAATTGGATAAAAACAATTATTGCTCTCCCTCTAATTAGGACTTTATTTTTCTTTTCTTTTTGTTGTATCAACCTAGAGGCGTGGATGATGGGTTGTGTTGTCAAATTTCAAGGTTGGGGGGCCTGTAGTTTTGTTGTTTTGTCCGATGCCTTGATTCCATCACTCTTTTATATATATACTAGCTGTGCCCGGCCACGCGTTGCTGTGGCAAAGTGGTGGTGGTATTGTTTAAAAATTGTTGTGTAATTTTTATTTGACGTTATTTGCATTTTTTTTTATTAATTTTATTGTAAGTTATATTTTTATTTATTATATTTTATTATTTTCTTGTATTATTTTTAGTTATTTTCTGTTATTATAGTATTTGATTGTATCAATTTTTAGTGTTTTTCATTATTTTTTTATTGGGTTGCTAGGAGACCAAGTTGGAGGAGCTTAGCCTTCTAACTGGCAGCAATTGGATAAAAGCAATTATTCCTCTCTCTCTAATTAGGACTTTATTTTTCTTTTCTTTTTGTTGTATCAACCTAGAGGCATGGATGAGGGGTTGTGTTCTCAAATTTCAAGGTTGGGGGACCTGTAGTTTTGGTGTTTTGTGGGTCGTCGTGATGCCATCACTCTTTTATATATATAGATATACACACACACACACACACACATATATACATACACACACACACACACATCCCTGAAAAACAATTAAAGCCTCAAATTAAATCAAATATACCTCTCCAAATTGTTTATAATACTTATTTTGGAAATTAGACATTAGGCAAGAGCATAATCTATTAGTAAGATAGGGAAGGAAACCTCTGTGACTTGAGCAGGAGAGTTGAGAGAACACAAAGGTTTAGATGGTGATTTGTTCCTGTACTATGATGTTGTATATAACGTGAAAGTTTAATAAGATCCTGGGTTGGACATCAACTTCCAGGACTCCATCGGTGGTTAAAGTGGTCTCAAACTGGATTAACTCTACAGTGTGGACACAGGGAGTATCACCTCCTTACCGTTTCCTCTTCATTGGTGATGCTGCAAACCAGGACGGCTGCAGGAGGCTCTTCATTGAGGAAGCAGAACCCAAAGCATTTTTTAACCAACTGCAAGAGAGGAAGGAAATAAAAGAGAAGTTGAAATCTCCTATTTGGGGTCAATGGAACCATGCTTTGTGTCTCCAGTAAGATTCCACGTTGGTGGATTGGATTGATATGTTCTTTCTTGGTCCTTCTGCCAGATGTTGACCATAGATCAGGCATGGGCCAACTTGGGCCCTCCAGGGGTTTTAGACTCCAACTCCCACAATTCCTAACAGCCTACCGGCTGTTAGGAATTGTGGGAGTTGAAGTCCAAAACCCCTGGAGGGCCCAAGTTGGCCCATGCCTGCTATAGATGGATTCATGTTGAAGGACTTGGGGTCTTCTAGAGAAAATGCTTCTTTGGGGATCTCTAGGGTAACATCTACACTGCCATGTGTTGCTGTGGTCAATGTAGTCCCCATTTACACTGCCATATAAAATCCAGATCATCTCTGGATGATGGGGGCCGGGCTGTGGTGCAGCTGGCTAGTAACCAGCTGCTATAAATCACTACTGACTGAGAGGTCATGAGTTCGAAGCCCAGGTCGGGTTAAGCCTCTGACCATTAATAGCCCCGGCTTGCTGTTGACGACAGTTGCACCTGTCAATTAGGGAAATTTAGGGACGCTTTATGCGGGAGGCTAATTTACAACACCATAAAACTGCCAGCAAAACACGAGGAAAGGAATGAGGAAGTACAGCCACTACTGGACGGTGAAGCAACAGCTCCCCCTGTGGCCGGAATCGTGAAGCTGGAAAAATGTTAAAAATGCCTCTGAGTCTGTCTAATGTATGTTGTTGTTTGTTGGCATTGAATGTTTGCCATATATGTGTTCATTGTAATCCGCCCTGAGTCCCCTTCGGGGTGAGAAAGAAGGGCGGAATATAAATACTGTAAAATAAAAAAATAAAAAAATCTCCTTTGAACTGGATTATATGGCAGTGTAGACTGCATTATAGGGTGGTGTAGATGGGGCCTTCACCCAAAGGGCAGCAACCCAAGGCTGATCAAGGGAGAGGTCTTCCTCCTGACAACCGTCCCTTCCTTACCCCGTTGTCTTTGAAGGTACACTCTTCCTCCTCCTCTTCTTCCTCCTCTTCGTCTTCCAGTTTCGGGGACTTCTTCTCTTCCGCCTGGCAATCCGCCTCTTTTAGGACGAAGTTCAGCTCTTGGGCATCGGCCGAATTGGCATCCTGAGATAGGAAGGGACCAAACCGGAAGCATTAAATCTGCAAGGTGGATGCATGCTGCAAAATTATAGTCATTTTAATGTCGGGTTTACTTTCCATGAGTGCAACCCATTGAACAGAGGGTCCATCTACACTGCTATCTAATCCAGTTTCTGAATCTGGATTTCAGGCAGACCCCAAGTTATGAACAAGAAAGGTTCTGTTGGACTGCTCTTCAGCTGAGTTTGTATGTAAGTCAGAATATTAGGCCCGGGCTGTGGCGCAGGCTGGAGAGCAGCCAGTTGCAACCAGCTGCAATGAATCACTCTGACCAGGAGGTCATGAGTTCGAGGCCCGCTCGGAGCCTATGTTTGTCTTGTCTTTGTTCTATGTTAAAGGCATTGAATGTTTGCCTATATGTGTAATGTGATCCGCCCTGAGTCCCCTTCGGGGTGAGAAAGAGGGGCGGAATATAAATGCTGTAAATAATAAACAAACAAACAAATAAATAAATATTGACATTTTTAGGGACCCTTCTGCCAGCTGAACTGCTGATCTGAAGGTGGTTTGAATCCACGAAATAGGGTGAGCTCCGGTCTGTCAGTCCCAGCTTCCCATGTCGGGACATGAGAGAAGCCTCCCACAGGATGGTAACACATCCAGGCAATGTCTCCATGGCAACGTCCTTGCAGACGACCAATTCTCTCACACCAGAAGCGACTTGCAGTTTCTCAAGTTGCTTCTGATACGATAAAAAAAGAAGAAGCTTTGGGTCGCATGAGGAAGGATTAGCACCCGTGTGGTGTTACCTTTGCTGTCTGTGCCCCTTTCAGAAGATTTCCCCTCAACTTCTGTCCCTGTGAGAACTAGATTTTGGAAAATGTGGCTTTTTTGTGGAAACAAGGACTGGAGATACAGCTTCATTGGAGACCCCTTTCCCCTGTGATAATATCACTTTCAGGCAAGAATTCCCCTTCGGAGGGGAGAGTTCTCTCAATTCCTCTTGTCTCATCTTTGTTCTGAACTATGAGTCATTTGTAAGTTGGGTGTTTGCAATTCGAGGACTGCCTGTATCTGCTTTGAGCTGGATTAAACGGCAGTGTAGCCTCGTATGATCCAGTTCAAAGCCAATGATCTGAATGTAGCAACTGGCTTATATGGCAGTGTAAATCCAGCCAGAATCCTAGAGATGGAAGAGATGCCCAGAGTCATCCAATCCAACCCCTTCTGCCAGTCAGAAAAAGCACAATCTAAGCCAATGATGGCCAACCTATGACACGCGTGTCAGCACTGACACGCCTAGCCGTTTTTGCTGACACGCTGCCGCATGCAGATTGATTGGATGACTAATGTCTTTTGTGGCCAAATTTGGTGTGATTTGGTCCAGTGGTTTTGTTGTTTACTCCATGGGAGTTATGCACATTACATACATATATATATATATATACTAGCTGTGCCCGGCCACGCGTTGCTGTGTCGTTGTCTGGTGGTGTTGGTGAGAAATTTGAGTTAGTGGTGGTATTGAATGTCTGTTGTATAGTTGTCTTTATGTTTAGTATGTATTTGGTTGTTTGTGTAATGTGAAAGTGGTGAGAGTAGAAGGGGTCTTGGTCGCTGTGTAGTATTGTATAGTATGCATACGTTGTCCAAGTGTTGTGAATGGTTAGATTGTGTCTTGGTGCATAGTAGAAAGGGTTGGGCTGGATGGTCGTTAGGGGTGTCTCCAAAGTATTGGATGGTATAGTTCTATGATTATTATTATTATTATTGTTGCTGTTATCATCATGATTATTATCTTTATTATCATCATTATTATTGTATAGTGGGTGGATGGCCATCTGTCAGGAGTGTTTGGATTGTGTGGTCTTGTATGGTAGAAGGAGGTTGTACTGGATGATTCTTAGGGGTGTCTGCAAACATAAGGATTGCGTGAATTGCAGTCCTTAATGACTATTCTGATGGTATATTATTTGTTTTATTTGTTTTATTGTGATTATTTGGGCTTGGCCCCATGTTAGCCACCCCGAGTCCCTACCGGGAGATGGTGGCAGGATATAAAAATAAAGTTATTATTATTACTATTATTATTCTGATACCGGTAGTAGTCACATGGCCCATGGGTCTGAGTGTCTTCCAAGCATGGAGTCTTGGTGGTGGGCCCACAGTTGTTGTTGTTGTTGTTGTTGTTGTTGTTGTTATTATTATTATTATTATTATTATTATTATTATTATTGTATGACACAGCAAACAAGGTAGATATGCTGGATTTCGTAACAAAATCACAAGTCGAGCACTTCCCAAGTGTCTAGGACTGTGTAATTATAATAATAATTAGTATTATTATTATGAAGAGGCTGTATGGCCATCTGTTGGGAATGTTTGGATTGTGTTCTCCATGGCAGTGTTGTCGACCGCACTTTAGGGGATCGGGCCCTTTAAGAGAGACCCGACCCGGTCCTGAGGGAACGGACCTTGGCGAAGCCAAAAGGAGAATATAAGCCGCAATACAACCTGAAGCCTGAAATGAAGAAGGTCCGCCAAAGATGAAGGAAAATCCGCCAAGGAGTCTTTATTGAGCAATTCAGCTGAAAAGGACGCTAATAGCGATCATTCAATCTACTAGCGTAACATATGTTTCAAATAAAGCCATATTTATACAATGTTTCGGTCTGACAGCCCTTTGAATTTCCCGCCCCGCTTCCCCGCCCATCTGATCGCGGATAGGCTGGGAGGTTGAGCGAGGCGGGCTTTCGTTTCCCGCCTTGCTCTGCTGGCCCAATGGGGAGCCGTTTTTGTCCCCACTCGGGCCAATCAGAGAGGAGGAGGCGGGAGCTATTGAAACAATGAGGTGACCGGACAGGAAATATCAGATTAATCCTGGCCCGGCCGATTTCTAAAGGAATTAATGGCACCCATCAAGGATGTCCAGGGTCCTGTCACGTTTACAGATTTTAGATAAGCCTTGGGGTGTCAGACGGGAAGTGGTGATGGGTGGTGATGAGCCGTCATTGACGGGCCCCACAGGGTGCCTTCCAGCGGCGTCCTGGCCTGGGATATGACAATGTTTGCCTTGGGGGCGAGTCACCTTTAGGAATTGGGTGACTCTAAACCCTATATTGTCCATGCGATCGGAATGAGATTGGATTAAACTGTGGCAGATTATCCTTTTGTTTTTGGGAAGGGGAGGTCTGGGTCATGGGACTAAGGTTCACGTTGGGGTCATAATATTTCCCATTTGATTTTACGATTTGACAATTATATGGGATAGAATGAAAATTAAAATAAAGTTGGATCATAAACCCGGCTGGGAAAAACACATATTTTCCGGGGATCCCAAAGAGTATAAATACATATAGGCAGATAGGTAGATTTCAAGGAGGAAAGGGAGAATCCATAGAGGGGGGTTACATTGCACAAAGGGGGACCATGGATGATATAATCAACTGAAAACATTTGATAAGAATGAGGTTTACAACATCTGGGGAACCCAATATGGAAATTCATAAGAGTGGAGTTCTAGCAGCATGATTTCACAATCCATGAAGTTAGCCCAACGATTAGAAATTCATACAACAGTGGGTCATGAGGGTGTCCAGGTACATAGAATATGAAAATTCACAAATACATGAGGGAAAAGAGTTCATAAGGAATTCATAGAAATGGCATGGGGAAGGGGCACATGTGGGCTGCAGTCTTTGGAAGTATAGGATTTCATAAGTCCAGGGGTAGGTCTGGGGAAGAGTGTTCTTCTCCTTCATAAAATCATGAAAAGTATGAATGAAACGTGGAGGGCATCCGTCCGGGCACCCCCTGGCAGCTGCAGAGAGGGTAAGGGTACTTGGAGAACTATGTTTCCCCAGCGAGAGAGCGATCCCCCATCCCTAGTTCACAGAAAGGGGCTAGGGATCTCTTAAACCCATTCCGCGGGGAGAGGAAAGTCCGGGATAAGGCAGCAGTTTAGCTTGAAAGGAGCCGTCGGTCCCGTTTGACAGTCAGCTGTTGAGGTGCCGAAAACTGGACCGATTTCGGTTCTGCTGGTTGTCTTCGAGTCAGGAGCCTTAGAAAGGGTTAGGACTAGAAGAGGAGAGTTCTAGGGGTAATTTTGATAGAGATATGAGCCGATTTATATCGACCGCCATGTTAATCTATGGCGGAGAAATCTCAGCCGGAGTTAAAAGGACGCGAGGGAGAGAGAAATTGCAGGCAAAGGAAGGAGTCAGAGAAGGATACAAAATAACCAGATAGAGAGTGTTATTGTTTAAAATAAATGCTACTTTTATTGGGGGATTTGTTACATAGTTCAGGGAAAGGGAAAATGAAGAAAGAAAAAAGTCTTCTAATAATAGTCTGCTGCGGTCCCGTTCCGTTCCTTTGGTGGGTGACCTGCGGAACTCTCCGCTGCGTTTTTTTTAGACTAATTTAAAAGCCGGGGTTTCGGTTATCAGCAGGAAGGGGTTGGACTGGATGGCCTTTAGGGGTCTCTCCTATCTGTGTGACTGTAGGATTCTATTATTATTTATATGGTGGAGATTGTGGAGATAAGCACCAAAACATCATGTTAGACAACACATTTGTTAGAAAAAGTAGTTCAATATGCAGTAATGTTATGTTGTAATTACGGTATTTACAAATTTAGCACCAAAATATCATGATATATTGAAAACATTGACTACAAAAATGGCTTGGATAATCCAGAAACTTGGATAAGCGAGGCTTGGATAAGTGAGGCAGCACTGTAAATAATTTGGATGATGGGCGGGCGCTAGGACCCAGGGGACAGCTTTGCCTGCCTTCCCTCTAGCCGGCGGCCACGAGGGCTTCTCTTTTCCCTCCCTGGCATCATGGCTCCCATGGTGGGTTCTGGGTTCTGCCCATGTGGAGCTGCATGACGTGATTTTGTGTTGTTTCAACCTGAAGGCGTGGATGATGGGTTGTGTGGTTAAATTTCTATGTTGGGGGGTGTTTAATTTTGTTGTTTTGCTCGGTGCTCGAATTCCATCACTCTTTTATATATATAGATATATACTAGCTGTGCCCGGCCACGCGTTGCTGTGGCGAAGTCTGGTGGTATGGGAAATAAAGTCTTGAGGAATTGATGGTAGTTAAGGTAAAGGTTTTCCCCTGACATTAAGTCCATTATAAGTGGGTTATATAGCTGTGTGGAAGGGCCTTGAGTCTATACTTCCATATAATCCAGTTCAAATCAGATAATCTGTATTTTATAGGCAGTGTGGAAGAGGCCTAAGTGAGGCCTAACTCTGCCTGTCCCCTGGGCTGAGTGGGTTGCTCAGAGGCCAAGTGGGTGGAGCTTAGCCTTCTAACTGGCAGCAGTTGGATAAAAACAATTATTCCTCTCCCTCTAATTAGGACTTTATTTTTCTTTTCTTTTTGTTGTATGAACGTAGAGGCATGGATGAGGGGTTGTGCTGCCAAGTTGAGTGTTTCTGGGATGTGTCGTTTTGTTGTTTTGTCCTAGGCCGAAATTTCATTACCCTTTTATATATATAGATTATATCATTCTATTATTATTCTATTATTATTGTAGTATATTATCATATTATTACTATTATATTATTATTATATTATTCATTACTTATGACTACATTGAAACTAGAATACAGAGAAATCAGCGTGGAAACTGCAAGAGGTCCCATAGATTGTTGTACATGGAAATAATGGTAGTAAATAGTTTTTGATTTATTAAATACAGTTATATATTACAATTATATATTTTTGTTATTTAAACTATACACATTGCGAAATTATGGGTTTTTTTCCTCGAAGTGACACACCACCCAAGTCATGCTAGGTTTTTTGGTGAATTTTGACACACCAAGCGCAAAAGGTTGCCCATCATTGATCTAAACCCTCCTGACAGAAGTGTCTTTTAAGCACAGGCTGGATGGCCGTCTGTGGGGGTGCTTTGACTGTGCTTTTCCGCTTGGCAGCAGGGGTTGGGTTGGATGGCCCAAATCTAGGATTCTATGATTCCAAGTGGGAGTTGTAGTTTGCAGAGGAGGGATTTAGACCATCAAAGAAAAGCCAGGGAAAATGTCTTGTCCACTTTGGCAGGGATACGGTGCTAAGCTTAGCAAACATTGGCCGACTTGTATCCATTGTTTTTCAAGGCAGCGCTCTCTCCCTGAGATTTATTCATTTATTTATTTATTTATTTATTTATTTATTTATTTATTTATTTACAGTATTTATATTCCGCCCTTCTCACCTTGAAGGGGACTCAGGGCGGATCACATTGCAGATATAAGGCAAACATTCAATGACATAACATAGAACAGAGGCAGAGACAGACGCAGGCACCGGGCTGGCCTCGAACTCATGACCTCTTGGTCAGAGTGATTTGTTGCAACTGGCTGTTAACCAGCCTGCACCACAGCCCGGCCTTCTTCCAGCTTTGAAGACCTTAGAAAGAGAAGCCCAGCTCCCAAAACAGGTAAAATATAGATTTCATTTCTGGTTTCCTCACTTTCCTAGGGGTCCTGTGCCGATGATTATTTTTCAAGGTAGCACTCTCGCCCTGAGATTCCTCCCTCGAGCTCTGAAAAGCCCAGAAGAGAAGCTGGACCTCCAGATAATGGGGACAAGATGCCTTTAGCAATCAATACTCTACTTACCCATTTGGGGAGAAGAACTACTTTGGAGAGAAGAAAGGTGACGTTTTCGCCGGCGTTTCGGTTGTAAAGGTCAACAGCGAGCTCCGCGGCCTCTTGGTAGGTCAGTTTGGTGGCCACCGCTGCGGCCAGTCCGGCCACAAGAAGGCCCAGCCAGAAAAGGTTCCTCTCCATCTTTGGTCCTCCTGGACCGTTCTTCTCCGCGTCCTCTCTTTTATGCCCAGACGGAGAGCAGGGTTTCCTCGCTGGGGTTTCCCCTTGAAATAATCAGGGCAAATTCCTATGCAAAGCAGGGAGAGAGCCTGACAGGGAAAGGAAGCAGAAATTGGGATTTATTTTCAGAATTGCTCAGAGTTGGCACACGGGGAGGAGGAAGCGGATTCGGAACAAGGATCAGAAGCTGGCAAAACAATGTCGTTCATTCTCATCTGGCTTCATTTGGCTTTTGACATTCATACGACAGTTTGGCCAGGAACCAGGGTGAAGCTAAATGTTGGAATTAATGCAAGTTGATACCCTTAATACTGCCAATGCTATGGAGTACTGGGAGTTGTAGTTTCACCAAGGGTACATCTGAATGCAGCGTGGAGACTAAAGACCTGGCAAAACTACAGCTCCCAGGACTTCAAAGCATTGGACCATGGTGGTTAAAGTGCATCACCAAACTACAGCTCCCATTATCCCATAACATGGAGCCAAGGTGGTTCAAATGGGGTCAAACTGCATTAATTCTACAGCGTGGATGCACCCTGAGACTCTTGAGAAGGGGAGCTTGCAGGGATTCTTCCAACCTCAAGCGAATTCATTCTAAATTGTAAAATGAATGCAATTTGTCCCCACTTAAACTACCTTGGCTCCATATTAGGGGATCGTGGGAGCTGTAGTTTTGTGATATGCAAGCACTCTTTGCGAGAAAAGGCTGAAGACATTGTAAAACTACAACTCCCACGGTCCCACAGCATTGAGTCATGGCAGTCCAAGGGGTGTCAAACTGCATTAGTTCCGCAGTGTAGATACACCTGTGGAATGATTTACAGCACAGCACCTTTTTGTCTGAGAAATGTGCAGCCTCAACTACAGTAGAGTCTCGCTTATCCAACATAAATGGGCCGGCAGAACGTTGGATAAGTGAATATGTTGGATAATAAGGAGGGATTAAGGAAAAGCCTCTTAAACATCAAATTAGGTCATGATTTTACAAATTAAGCACCAAAACATCATGTTATACAACAAATTTGACAGAAAAAGTAGTTCAATACGCAGTAATGCTATGTAGTAAATACTGTATTTCTGAATTTAGCATCAAAATATCACGATGTTTTGAAAACATTGACTACAAAAATGCGTTGGATAATCCAGAATGTTGGATAAGTGAGACTCTACTGTACTACTACTACTACTACTACTAATTTCATTTCTTACCTGCCTCTCCCCATGGCTCAGGGTGGGTCACAGCACATTAAAAAACACACAAATACTATTAAAAAAAATCTACAGTCACACATATGCAGTTCCATAAAAGATACGTATCAAAGCATTTTTGTAAAATACATATTAGTCATGCAACTGAAGCATTTGCTGCATGTTGTTGCTATCAGATTCATGTAAATGCTGAAAACAGCCACTAGGTGGCAATCTACACAGTTTTTGTGATCCCAAAATTCATTGAAGGAACCTCGATCGGGGGTCGTTTTTATGGCAGGACTGCACAACATGTGGTCCGGGGCTTGCAGCATGATATTGCTAACAAATTCATGTAAATGCCGAAAACAGCCACTAGGTGGCAAGCTACACAAGGACTCTGCACCTAAGCATTAGAGAGGGAGTAGCTACAGCAGAGTAGCAATTGCAGGTACCAAACACACCTGTGGCAAAGGGGGCACCAATGATAGATCCAGTCAAGATGCTGGTTTTGGTTAGAAAGGCAGCCAGGGGAGGTTGCTGGACTTAGGTTGGAGGAGTGGGGAGCAGGGAGGAAATGTTAAGGGGAATTGGACCTTTTTGCGGGTGGGGTGGAATCTTGGGCTCCTGTCTATACTAAAATTTAACATTAGATTGGCTGTTTAAGCAGGAAAAAGAGGCGGTAAAGAAAGAAGTGGTTCAACTCTCACCTCTGCCATCCTTTTTCTCTTCTCTCGTCACCTTTTCATCAAGTGCCAAAACCTGCTAAGTCCATGCCGTTCATTTCCCTCATTTCTGAGGGAGGCACTTTTACCTTCATCATGTTGTTTCTGGGATGCATGTGTGTGTCTTCATAAAAAAGCGAATTTTCTCCCTCACAAACGAGAGAAATGAATGGTGCAGAGTTGGTCATGTAAATGCCAAAAATAGCCACTAGGTGGCAAGCTACACATTTTTTGGTGGAGCCCTCCGTTGGACAGAGGCAATCCAGAGGCAAGAGCAAGGAAGAGAAGTGGAACGAAGAACCGAGGCTCTTCTTCTTTCCCTCGGAAAAGGACTTTCCGGCAATCTGTGATTCCAGAAATGGGGGAATTGAGACTATTCCGCTTTGCTGCTTGCCCTGAGAGAAAGGCATTCCTTCACAAACCCAGAGCAAGGTGCTAAAAACCTATCTGCAGCCCAGATAGGTTTAGCTTATTTTAACATTGGTTCCTTACTACCACCAAGTTGCGTAGGCCAGCTTCACAGCAATCCAAATGGGAATTGACCAAGGCATTTTACTAGTTTGTTCGACCTTCTGGCAAACAAACTAGTAAAATGTGGCCTAGACAAAACTACGGTTAGGTGGATCTGTAATTGGCTAAGCGAACGAACCCAAAGGGTGCTCACCAATGCGTCGTCTTCATCATGGAAAGAAGTGACAAGTGGAGTGCCACAAGCAGGGCTCCGTCCTGGGCCCAGTTCTGTTCAACATCTTTATTAACGACTTAGACGAAGGGTTAGAAGGCACGATCATCAAGTTTGCAGACGACACAAAACTGGGAGGGATAGCTAACACTCCAGAAGACAGGAGCAGAATTCAAAACGATCTTGACAGACTAGAGAGATGGGCCGAAACTAACACAATGAAGTTCAACAGGGACAAATGCAAGAGACTTCATTTCGGCAGAAAAAATGGAAATCAAAGATACAGAATGGGGGACGCCTGGCTTGACAGCAGTGTGTGCGAAAAAGACCTTGGAGTCCTCGTGGACAACAAGTTAAACATGAGCCAACAATGTGATGCGGCTGCTAAAAAAGCCAATGGGATTCTGGCCTCATCAATAGGGGAATAGCGTCTAGATCCAGGGAAGTCCTGCTCCCCCTTATTCTATTCTGCCTTGGTCAGACCACACCTGGAATCACACTGTGTCCAATTTTGGGCACCGCAGTTGAAGGGAGATGTTGACAAGCTGGAAAGCGTCCAGAGGAGGGCGACTAAAATGATTAAGGGTCTGGAGAACAAGCCCTATGAGGAGCGGCTTAAAGAGCTGGGCATGTTTAGCCTGCAGAAGAGAAGGCTGAGAGGAGACATGATAGCCATGTACAAATACGTGAAGGGAAGTCCTAGGAAGGAGGGAGGGAGCTTGTTTTCTGCTGCCCTGCAGACTAGGACACGGAACAATGGCTTCAAACTACAGGAAAGGAAGGAGATTCCACCTGAACATCAGGAAGAACTTCCTCACTGTGAGAAGGGCTGTTCGGCAGTGGAACTCTCTCCCCGGGGCCGTGGTGGAGGCTCCTTCCTTGGAGGCTTTTAAGCAGAGGCTGGATGGCCATCTGTCGGGGGTGCTTTGAATGCGATTTCCTGCTTCTTGGCAGAATGGGGTTGGACTAGATGGCCCATGTGGTCTCTTCCAACTCTACTATTCTATGATTCTATGATTCTATGCCTTACCATGTTCAGATTTGACACCTGCCAGAACTGGCTTGGAAGCTATGAATCCCTCTGAGGAGCAGCTGAGGATTGTACGCTTCTATAGGTGCAGTTGGTAGGTAGTTTTAAGCACAGCAACATATATTTATTTGCATTTTCTTCTCCCTTGCAGGGTGCCCCAAGTCATAAGTAAAAGGTGGATGAGAGCTACCATTTGGGGGATAGTGTTGCCTATTCATCCTATCTGAAGTTAGCGTTGAATGGCTGGTGTCACTCCAGTTTGAATGCAGATATGCGCATGAAATCTGTGTGCCCTGAAACATAAAACCACCCCCAAAATAGGAAAATGTGAACCAAGACATAGGGCCAAAATAAGAATATTACAAAATTTGATTTGTCCCAGGAGTGCTTTTTCGCAACAGGGAGTCATGGGCCTCGTTTGGTTGCTCAAGTTTCTCTTTTCCCCAATACTATAATTTCCAAACAACTTATTGAGTTGTGGGGAATGCCATGCTTTTGCAATTGCTTATTGTCCGGAAATCACGGTGCTGCAACTCTTGATTCTCCACATATTTCTCTCATTATTGGAATCTCTTGCCTTGAAGAGGGTCCTTGACCTCCTGGAGTCACTCCCGGGGTGCAAATATTTGTTGTGCTCAAGAAGGGTTTGCAAAGAAAGGTCCCTATTGTTCCTTACACAACAGGAATGCAAATTGAGAAGTCGTTTAAATGCAGATATGGGAACATTTCCTCATTCTGAGATGAAGTCACTAATGGATTTTGGCCCAAGTCTGCCCAGGTGGCCACAAGGACTCTCCTTGGCCTCAACCAGACCACGTTGAGGCAATTGATTGTTTCCGGAACATGGCTCCGAAAGGGTCTAAGATCTGAAAACTATGAATTCTTCTGAGGAGTGACTTAGGAATGTTCATCCTGGAGAAGAGAAGGCTGAGAGAAGCGGACAGGAGAAATCCCACGGAGGAGAACAGGTCCAGGCTTTCTTTCTGCTGCTCTGGAGACACAATGGAGCAAAGAAGTCACATTGCAAGAAATGACAATCCACCAAAACATTAGGAAGCATTTTCTTATAATAAGAACCATTCTTCTGTGAAATAAGTTGCCTTGGAACCCGTTGGAGTTTCCTTCTCTGGAGGGTTTTCAGCAGAAACCAACCTCTAGGACTTCGAGTCTAGTGGAGTCTCCTTTTCTGGAGGTTTTTCAACAGAGGCTGGATGGCCACCTGGCAGGAAGAACTTGATTGTGTCTTCCTGGATGGAAAAAAGGGTCTGGACTGAATGGCCTTTGGAGGTCTGCTTCAACTCCAGTGGAATGTCTCACCTTGGCCTCTGGCAGAGCTTCCTTAATCAGAGGCTCCAAGGCCATCTGTCAGGTGTGGATCATGGAATCATAGAATCCTAGAGTTGGAAGAGACCTCATGGACCACCCAGTCCAACCCCATTTGGCCAAGAAGCAGGGAAATTGCATTCAAAGCACCCCTGACAGATGGCCATCCAGCCTCTGCTTCAAAGCCTCCGAAGAAGGAGCCTCCACCACAGTTCAGGGCAGAGAGTTCCACTGCTGAACAGCCCTCTCTCATAGTAAGGAAGTTCTTCCTGATGTTCAGGTGGAATCTCCTTCCTTTCCTGCAGTTTGAAGCCATTGTTCCATTGCCTCCTAGTCTCCAGGGCAGCAGAAAGGAAGCTTGCTCCCTCCTCCCTATGACCTCCCCTTTCTCACATCTTGATCCATGGCCCTCATCCTGTCTCCTCTTAGCCTTCTCTTCTGCAGGCTAAACTTGCCCAGCTCTTGAAGCCACTCCTCATAGGGCTTGTTCTCCAGACCCTTGACTATTTGAGTCACCCTCCCCTGGACACATTCCAGCTTGTCAACATCTCCCTTCAAGTGTGGTGCCCAGAATTGGACTCAGTATTCCAGTGTGTGGATGGTGTTCCTTTATAGCATAACGGGGTTGGACTGGATGGCCTTTGGAGGCCCCTTCCATCTCTAGCATTCCATTCAAGGAGCCGAAACCAAACTTGCAGAACAGGGCGGCCTTCCTGCAGTGGAGAACGGGGCTAAAGGAGGTCACGGAGGTGGTCTTTTTGTGGTGAGGCCTTTGGCTTCCTCCTCATTGCAGAACGTCTTCTCCTGGAAGCCAAGAGGAAGGTCCTGCTCCAGCGGTGTGTGTTGAGGGGAAATGCCGGTTTGTTGGCCAACCTTCCAAGGTGGGAGATCCGTTGGAGGAGAGGGCCTAACCGATGGAAGCTGTGGTCTCCCTTCCTTGCAAAACCAACCCTGCAAGAGAGCAGGTGGCAAGAGAGGAAAGAGAGAGAGGAGAGGAGATCTCTCTCCTTCCAAGGAAAGAGGACATTTCTTGGAGCTGCAGCTGTGGGCCCATCTCCGCTGCAGAAGGAATGCAGATTGGCCCCACCTGAACTGCCCTGGCCCAATGTGATGGAACCCTGGGAGTTATAGTTTCACTAAGAATGCGTCTATATTGCAGAATGAATGCAGTGTGTCCACACTTGAACTGCCCTGGCCCAATGCAATGGAATCCTGAGAGTGGTAGTTTCACTAAAGATGTGAAACTACACATCTTTAGTGATGTGTAGGGCTGTGGCGCAGGCTGGTAAACAGCTGCTGCAATAAATCACTCTGACCATGAGGTCATGAGTTCGAGGCCAGCCCGTGGCGGGGTGAGCACCCGTCAATTAAAAATAAAAAATAGCCCCTGCTCGTTGCTGACCTAGCAACCCAAAAGATAGTTGCATCTATCAAGTAGGAAATATTTAACTAATTTACAACGTTGGAATGAGGAAGTGGCGTCAGAGTGGATGATGACGCAGCTGCTCCCCCCTGTGGCCAGAATCGAACATCCCCTCAGGAGAAGGTTAAATTGCCTCTGCGTCTGTCTGTCTGTTGTCTCTGTCTCGGTTCTATGTGTATATGGGCATTGAATGTTTGCCCTATGTGTGTATAATGTGATCCGCCCTGAGTCCCCTTCGGGGTGAGAAATAAGGGCGGAATATAAATACTGTAAATAAATAAATAAGTGTGTCTATATTGCAGAAGGAATGCAGTGTGGCCACACTTGAACTGCCCTTGCCCAGTGCAATGGAACCCTGGGAGTTATAGTTTCACTAAGAATGCGTCTATATTTCAGATTGAATGCAGTGTGGCTGCACTTGAACTATCTTTGTCCAATTGATGGAATCCTGGAAGTTGTAGTTTGCAGAGGCACCCACACTCATTGGCAGAGAAGGCCGGAGACCTTGTAAAACTACAGATCTCAGGATTCCATATCATTGAGTTATGGCAGTTCCAGTGGCGCCAAACTGCATTAACCCTATAGTGAAGGTGCACCCATGGATTTGGATATCATAATAATAATAATAAGAACAAGAATAATATAATTTGTATCTCTTGATTGAGACCCAAAGCAGCTCACAATGTCAAGGAAAAAGCTATAAGTGGATGTTAAAAAAGGCAAACCAACTGAAGACTTTCTGGAAGACTGGAAACGGTTTAAGGACCTTTTGAGTAATAAGAAGCCTAATGTTGTAAGAATTTGTGGTTATGGGTTCTCGCCGGTTGGAAATGTCCTCCTCTTCAATTGCCCTTAAACATATGTATATCCTGAATAAAAGGGGACATCCATCGACAAGTGGGCTACGGAATCAAAATACAAATGAACAGCCACAGAAGCGGCAGAAATATACAATGCCAGAAAACCGCACTATTATTATTATTATTATTATTATTATTATTATTATTATTATTATTATTATTGACAGAACGACGTTGTATGATACAGCAAACAAGATAGATATGCTGGATTTCGTTTCACAAAATCACAAGTCGAACACTTCCCAAGTGTCTAGGACTGTGTGATGTATTATTATTATTATTATTATTATTATTATTATTATTATTATTATTATTATTATTATTGTATGACACAGCAAACAAGACATATGCTGGATTTCGTTTCACAAAACCACAAGTCGAACACTTCCCAAGTGTCTAGGACTGTGTGATGTATTTTCTGATGATGTGTGCAGATCCCAGTAGGGTGGCCTTTTGCAGTTGGCAGATCGTAATTTTGTCAATGTCTATTGTTTCCAAATGCCGGCTGAGATCTTTTGGCACAGCACCCAGTGTGCCCATCACCACCGGGACCACCTGCACTGGTTTCTGCCAGAGTCTTTGAAGTTCAATCTTGAGGTCCTGATAGCGGCTGAGTTTTTCCTGTTGTTTTTCATCTATGTGACTGTCACCTGGGATGGCAACATCAATGATCCAAACCTTGTTCTTTTCCACAACTGTGATGTCTGGTGTGTTGTGTTCCAGAACTTTGTCAGTCTGGATTCAGAAGTCCCACAGTATCTTTGCGTGCTCATTTTCCAATACTTTTGCAGGTTTGTGATCCCACCAGTTCTTTGCTGCTGGCAGGTGGTACTTGAGGCATAAGTTCCAATGAATCATTTGGGCCACATAGTTGTGCCTCTGTTTGTAGTCTGTCTGTGCGATTTTCTTACAGCAGCTGAGGATATGATCAATGGTTTCGTCGGTTTCCTTGCACAGTCTGCATTTTGGGTCATCAGCTGATTTTTCAATCTTGGCCTTAATTGCCTTTGTCCTGATGTCTTGCTCCTGGGCTGCAAGGGTCAGGCCTTCTGTCTCCTTCTTCAGGGTCCCATTCGTGAGCCAGAGCCAGGTCTTCTCCTTATCAGCTTTTCCTTCAATTTTGTCAAGGAACTTTCCATGCAGTGTTTTGTTGTGCCAGCTGTCAGCTCTAGTTTGTAGTGCGGTTTTCTTGTACTGGTTTTTTGTCTGCTGTGTTTTGAGGAGTTTCTGATTTTTGACTTCAATCAAAGCAGGTTCTTCACTTTGCTTGACATATTCTGCCATATTCTTGACATATTATTATTATTGTTATTATTATTATTATTATTATTATTATTATTATTATTATTATTATTATTATTACTACTACACTATGTCTCCATGCTGTGCAGTCCCGGGAGTTATAGTTTTCCAAGGTCCATACCCTTCTCTTGGTGCATTTACACTATCGAATGCATGCTCTTGGACCCCACTTCAAGTACCATCACTCCAGACTATGAGGTCCTGGGAGTGATAGTTTCCCCTGGGGGTCTCTTCCAACTCTAGGATTCTAGGATGTCTCCTTAAGGAACCTCCACTCACAGAAAGGCTTTTGTCTTCTTCCAAAAGAACTGGGCATCAGCCCCACAATCACCGGTCTGATCTCCTCCGAAAGGAGAAGGTTGGATTAAAGGGCAGACCAGACTGTTCTGTCCCGTTGCCCACGTCCTGGAGATGTCCATCTTCTTCTTCTTCTTCTTGAAAGTAAGCATTAAAAAGGACACCGGAGGACAAAGTGTCCTAACCTCAACCACACTCTCTTTTTTACCATTTCCTTGGTGAAGCTACAACTCAGCTACAAATCAGTGACTGCAGACTGATGTTTAAAGCAGGGCTAGGAAAAATGGTACTTTCCCCCTTTGTATGAAAATAATAATAATAATAATAATAATAATAATAATAATAATAATAATAATAATAATAATAATAATCTCTGGCCACCCTACTGGGATCTGCACGCATCATCCGAAAATACATCACACAGTCCTAGACACTTGGGAAGTGTTCGACTTGTGATTTTGTGATATGAAATCCAGCATATCTATCTTGTTTGCTGTGTCATACAACGTCGTTGTGTCAATAATAATCTCATGACCATTCATCATTCCCTGCACCCCCGCAGTGATGTTGACCGGCTATATCTGCCTAGAAGATCAGGGGGCAGAGGACTCTTGCAAGTCAAACAAGCAGTCAAAGAAGAAGAACATGCCCTGGCAGAATATGGAAAGCAAAGGGAAGAACCTGCTTTGATTGAAATCAAAAATCAGAAACTTCTCAAAACACAGCAGACAAAGAATCAGTACAAGAAAACCGCACTACAAACTAGAGCTGACAGCTGGCACAACAAAATGTTGCATGGAAAGTTCCTTGACAAAATTGAAGGAAAAGCTGACAAGGAGAAGACCTGGCTCTGGCTCACAAATGGGACCCTGAAGAAGGAAGGAGCCAGAAGGCCTGATCCTTGCAGCCCAGGAGCAAGCCATCAGAACAAATGCAATTAAGGCCAAGATCGAAAAATCAGCTTATTAGCTATAAGCCCCTGGTGGCGCAGTGTGTTAAACCGCTGGGCTGCTGAACTTGCAGACCAAAAGGTTGCCAGGTTTGAATCTGGGGAGCAAGGTGAGCTCCCGCTGCTAGCCCCAGCTCCTGCCAACCTAGCAGTTCGAATACATGCAAATGTGAATATATCAATAGGTACCGCTCCAGCAGGAAGGTAACAGCACTCCATGCAGTTATGCCAGTGGCCACATGACCTTGGAGGTGTCTACGGACAACGCTGGCTCTTTGGCTTAGAAATGGAGATGAGCAGAAACCCCCAGAGCCGGATACGACTGGACTTAACGTCAGGGGAAACCTTTACCTATAACTCCCATCTCTACGCCCGTCTCCACTGGTAAAGAGTCTGGGAGTCCTCTTGGACCCTTCATTGACGATGGAGGCCCAGGTCTCCGCCGTTACCAAAACTGCCTTTTTTCATCTTCGGCAGGCTAGACGGCTGGGCCCCTCTCTGTCTAGGGACAACCTGGCTACGGTGATCCAGGCCACGGTCATCTGGAGACTGGATTACTGTAACGCCCTTTACATTGGCCTTCCTGTGTCGGTGATCCGGAAGCTCAAATTGGTGCAAAATGCAGCTGCCCGGCTCCTTGCGGGAGTCCCGATGAGATGCCACATAACACCAATCTTACGGCAGCTGCACTGGTTACCAATTGAGCACCGGATCACTTTCAAAGTGACGGCGCTTACCTTCAAGGCCTTACATGGTCCAGGGCCGATGTACCTGAGGGACCGCTTCACCCCCTACAAACCCCAGAGATCCCTCCGTTCTGAGGACCAAGACCTGTTGGAAGCCCCCAGTTTTAAGACTTTGCATCTAACTGCAACTAGACGCAGAGCCTTTTCAGCAGTGGCCCCATCGCTCTGGAACTCCTTCCCACCTGAAGTCCGTGCCTTGCGGGACTTGTCGGCCTTCCGCAGGGCATGTAAGACACATCTGTTTCGACAGGCTTTTGAGTTCTGTTGTTGATGTTTTAAAAGGTGCTTTTAGGATGTTTTTAAGATGTTTTTAAAGATGTTTTTAAGATGTTTTTTAAATTGTTGATTTTAGCCGGTTCTTGTAAGCCGCTCCGAGCCCTAAGGGAGTGGCGGCATATAAGTTTGAAAAATAAATAAATAAAATAAATAAATTATCCTGGATCCATTCCCCCCCCCCCCCCAAATAATAAAAAAATAATAATAAAAAAATCCCTCCAGTACTTAAAGTTGGTCACGATGGGTCTGTCTGCCAAGTTAGGTCGAGATCCATTGTTGATGGGAGTCTCCGTGTACTCTGGATGAGGGAGTCATGTCGGAAAATACACGCATCATGCATACACATACATAGATAAAGACATATTTACACTTTTATTATAATAGATATAGATATAGATAGATATGAATAATAATAAGCATCCTTCCATACATTATTTGACTTTTATATATAGGGAAGGAAAAATAATAAAATAAATTTTGTTGGTTCCCTGCCTTTCCTTAGGTCTCAATACACTAGACATATGTTTTGCAGGCTTTAAATCGTATTGTTTGTAAGGTAAGTATCTCAATAACAGCCAAGGAGAGGGAGGCCTGCTCTTTCCCAACAGGAGACGGGAGGCTTCTCCACCTGGGCGGTTTTGCAAGGACGGTTTCGGCCGTTCCCTTTCCCCATTTCCAACTGCTATCCCACCGCATTTCCTGAAAGGTTGAGGGGGAAGAAAACCGTTTGAATGCCCCAGTTGGCAAGAGGGGAGGTCCCAGTTGGAGACGGGGGCTATAAATAAGGGGGCCCACCAACCCCAGAAACCAAGTTCGTGCCCAAATTCCCAAAGAGACGATGGAGAAGGTCTGGGCTTTGCTGCTTTTCCTGGGGGTGGCCACAGCGGCCCCCGTGGTGCTCGGTCCCATCTCCTACGACCAGGCCGTGGCCTCCGCCGTGGACACCTTCAACCGGGAGCAGAAGCCGGAGTTCATCTTCCAACTCCTGGAATCCGAGCCCCAGCCGGACTGGGTGAGTTGCACACATTCGCAGTCAAGATGGGTCAGGCTATGGTCAAGTGCCACAGGGGGTTGGAGGGGACCCCAAGAGGCCACCCAGTCCAACCCCCAGGACCTCACAATCCCAGCCCACCCAACGGATGGCCAACAGAAGGTTTGCAGACCTTCATAGAAGGACATTTCAGAAGGGAGATCGGACAATTCCAGAGTGTGGGGTCAGCATGAGCCAAGTTAATGATGGGGGAAGAAAAAGCATCACAGAGGCATAGAGTTGGAAGGGGTCCCAAGGGGCCATCTAGTCCAACCACCTTCTGCCAAGTTGGAACGCACAAACAAAACACTCCTGGCAGATGACCATCCAGCCTCTGCTTCACAACCTCCAGAGAAAGATATTCTAGGAGATCAGCAAAGAATAGGAAAGATATCACCACATCAGGCTATAGAATCATGGAGTTGGCAGGGACCCCAAGGGCCATCCAGTCCAACCTGCACAAATACACAGTTGGTTGTTCAGGAGATCTCCTGATAGAGCTGGAAAGGATCCCAAGGGGCCATCTAGTCCAACCACCTTCTGCCAGGCTGGAACACAAAAACAAAGCACTCCTGATAGATGGCCATCCAGCCTCTGCTTCACAACCTCCAGAGAAAGATATTCTAGGAGATCAGCAAAGAATAGGAAAGATATCACCACATCAGGTTATAGAATCATGGAGTTGGCAGGGACTCCAAGGGCCATCCAGTCCAACCTGCACAAATACACAGTTGGTTGTTCAGGAGATCTCTTCAGGAGATCAGGCAAGACCAAAGTATAGGTTTAAAAGGGTCAGGTAATCAATGAGGAAGAGGAGTTAGTGCCACATGGGGTCAACCAAGACCAAAGTGTGGGGTCAAGAAGGGTCAAGTTATTAAGGAGGAAGACAGGGAAGTGAACGTTGCAGGGCATCATAGAATCCTAGAGTTGGAAGAGACCAGAAGAGACATCCAGTTAAGGCTCCTGCCATTCAGGAATAGATACTCTTAAGGCCTCAGGACAGATGGCCACCCAACTTCTGCTCAAAAGCCTCCAGAGAAGCAGATGTCACTGGATTCCCAGGCAGGAAAAGCACAATCCAAGCACCCCTGAAAGATGGTCACCCAGCTTCTGCTTCAAAAGCCCCATAGGAAGGGATTCAAGGAGGTCAGGCCAAGGGATTCAAGGATGTAGGATGGGTCAAGGTATGAATGAGGAAGAAGAGGGAGGTGAGGAGAGTCTGGGGCAGTTTGCTTTTGCCTGAGACGACTGGGAGGGAAAGACGTGCCTTCTCCCCTCTATGCTGCTGCTGAGTGAATTGAACAAAAAGTACTTTTGCGATTTTGAACTGGGCTTGCAGCAATTTAAATAAACTGAGCGCAAGGGCTGGAGGAGGAGAAAGAAACCGGGACATTTGAAAAGAAATGGGACTGTACGGATTATTTTGGGGCTGTCCCTGCAAAAGTGGAACGGTTGGAGGGAACGGTAACACAATGCCTGGAGACACATTGGCCCAGGTCTTGAACTGGTATGTTATTGTGATGAATTCTCTTTATTATAGTTAAGGATTCGTTCATTATTCAACACACAATACTTTCTGCACCAGCAAGAGAATTCTGAAAAAAAGCCTGCCCCACACAGGATGCTTAAGCCAATAAATATCCCTCAGATTCAGTGAAAGGAGGGCAGATTTAAAGAGATATTATACGCAAGGCCCTTTGGCCACCTACACTACCATATGATGCAGGTTGAAGTATGTGATCATTTTGGCCCAGAAGAAGCATGGAATTTAAAAAATTGAACACTTATTGCATTGGGAGGACCTTTTTGCTGCAGAGACAAAAATGTGGTCAGCTCAGGAAGCATTAACCATTTCCTTCCCTTCCTAGAAAACCACCGGGGAGGTCACCCAGCCGTTGAAGTTCTCCATCAAAGAGACCGAATGCCGCTTCACAGACAAGGCGAACGGCACCAGGTGCAACTTCAAAGAGAACGGGGTAAGGACCTTCTTCTTGTGGGCATTTCCTCTCTTGCTGAATGCCTCGTTTCTGCTCCATGATCCTTGTCAATAGGGCACCTTGAAGGCACTATCATTTTTTATATATACTCTTTATTAAGATTTTATCATTACAATAATAAAATATAGTTAGATTTAGAGAAATAGATAAGAAATAGAAATAGAGATAGTAGAAAAGAAAAGGCATCCAAATACCAGTTTTGCTGTATGTATGTATGTGTGTGTGTGTGTGTGTGTGTATATATATATATACACACACACACACACACACACACACACAGCAGAGTCTCACTTATCCAAGTTAAACGGGCCGGCAGAACGTTGGATAAGCGAATATGTTGGATAATAAGGAGGGATCAAGGAAAAGCCTATTAAACATCAAATTAGATTATGATTTTACAAATTAAGCACCAAAACATCATGTTATACAACAAATTTGACAGAAAAAGTAGTTCAATACATAGTAATGTTATGTTGTAATTACTGTATTTACGAATTTAGCACCAAAATATCACAATATATTGAAAACATTGACTACAAAAATGGTTTGGATTATCCAGAAGCTTGGATAAGCAAGGCTTGGATAAGTGAGACTCTACTGTATGTATGTGTGTGTGTGTGTGTGTGTGTGTGTGTGTGTGTGTGTGTGTGTATATATATATATATAAGATAAGATCATATTTACCGAGTTGTTATTACATTATTTGCTGTATATTTAACACTTAATAAGAAACTGTATAAATAGACAATGCACTTATCAGGATTTAGTATTAGATTATAAGGAAAGAAAAAGTAAGGAAAAGTAAACATAAAAATAGGAAAGAGAAAAATGTTTTGTTTTTGATTTCCTGGTTTCTTTTTGAGGTTTTCTCCTTGTCATTCTTTTTTGCTGTTCTTTTTTTCCCCCTCTCCCTTTCTTCCTTCTTCAATTTTTCTTTACGTCATTTTCTCTTTTAGATCAATTTTTAAAATTCTTTTGTATAAGATATTCAGTTACAGTAGAGTCTCACTTATCCAACATAAACGGGCCAGCAGAATGTTGGATAAGCGAATATGTTGGATAATAAGGAGGGATTAAGAAAAAGCCTATTAAACATCAAATTAGGTTATGATTTTACAAATTAAGCACCAAAACATCATGTTATACAACAAATTTGACAGAAAAAGTAGTTCATTGCGCATTAATGCTATGTAGTAATTACTGTATTTATGAATTTAGCACCAAAATATCACCATGTATTGAAAACATTGACTACAAAAATGCGTTGGATAATCCAGAAGGTTGAATAAGTGAGTGTTGGATAAGTGAGACTCTACTGTACTTGTTTCCAGTCTGTTTCTTTCATTATCATTCCCTTATTCTTTGACATGAGGAACGTGAGTCTGTCCATATTCCTAATCTCTAATATTTTTTGTTATCCATGTATCTTCTTCCGGTATTTCTTCTTTTTTCCATGTCTTTGCATAAGATATTTTTGCGGCCGTAGCCATCGAAAATAGTAGTTTGTCTGTGTTTTTTTCTATCTTCATTTCATGTATTCCTAATAAAAAGATTTCTGGTCTCCACGGTATTTGTATATCTAAAAATTTTTGGATCTCACTTTGTATTTTTTTTCAGAATTTCTTTGCACTGTCACATATCCACCATAAGTGAAAGCACTCTCATATAGGATAGGTGACTCCTAGTTTGGAAGCCTGTGAAAGGGATCTAGGAATCTTGATAGACCACAACCTGAACATGAGCCAACAGTGTGATGCGGCAGCTAAAAACACCAATGTGGTTCTAGTACAGGCATGGGCAAACTTGGTCCCTCCAGGTGTTTTGGACTTCAACTCCCACAATTCCTAACAGCCTACCGGCTGTTAGGAATTGTGGGAGTTGAAGTCCAAAACACCTGGAGGGACCAAGTTTGCCCATGCCTGTCCAAGTTTGCCCATGCTTTGGCCAGGCCTCACCTGGAAGAACAGTGTGTCCAGTGTTGGGCAAAGCAATTCAAGGAGGAGATGGACCAGATGGAAGGTGTCCAGAGAAGAAACACCAAAATGGTCAAAGTTCTGGAAACAGTGAATCCCTCTGAGGAGAAGTTGGGGGTGTTTATCTTGGAGAAGAGAAGGTCAAGAGATGGGGACATGAGAGTGAGGTGCAAGCAGTTGAAAGAGTTGGATTTCAACCCCTCACTGCCCAAGTTTGCAGTACTCAATGAGGAGTAATTAGCTCAGAATAAAAAGTTTCCCCTTGACATTAAGTCTAGTTGTGTCTGACTCTGGGGGTTGGTGCTCACCTCCATTTCTAAGCTGAAGAACCGACGTTGTCCATAGATGCCTCCTAGGTTACGTGGCCACTGGCATGACTGCATGGAGCACTGTTACCTTCCCGCCAATAGGAGCGGTACCTATTGATCTACTCACATTTGCTTGTTTCGAACTGCTAGGCTGGCAGAAGCTGGGGCTAACAGCAGGAGCTCATCCCATCCGTGGATTCGAACTGCCGACCTTCCAATCAGCAAGTCTGCAGCTTAGCAGTTTAACCCACTGTGCCAGCGCAGAATTGAATAGGCTGAGAGCATGACAGTTGAAATGAATCTATTTCTTCTCTCTTCTCAGTTTCTGCTCTCATTCTGATTGGTTAGGTTGAATGGATACTTTGCAGGGGCATGTCTATTGTCTTCGACTTCTTACATCTTTAGTGTGTGCTATGTGTTTTGAGACCTCTCTCTGCTTGTGTGTTCAGAGAAATGTTGTGCTTGGAGATTTTCCTCTCTCTTTTGAACGCTTGAAGAGATGGGGTGAGTTAGTGTAGCTCACATGCAGTCATTTACTATTAAGAAATGTCATTATTATTTTTGTAAATAACCTTTTTGTAATCTTAAAGATTGAACTCGGGATCTTTGCCTCCTAAGCTTAGCCACATGGCACTTCACGCTCTGCTTGCTGTGAGCTGAATGCTCAACTATAAGTGTCCTGCTTTAGTATTTTTGGATGCTCTGCTACGTTCTAACAGAAAGGAAGTGATATTGAGGAGAAGGGAAGCTTGTTCTCCTGGCCTGGAAATCTTGTTCCTCTCTTTTCATCGGTGAATCTCTTCTTCCTTTCCTTCCGCAGGTGGACATGGACTGCTCCGGCTTCTACTCAACCCAACAAAACCCACCGGCTGTCATCGTCCAGTGCGAGGACATGGAGCAAGAGGTAACACCTGTTGCACCTCGGCACTGGTTCACCTTGCTCTTAACACACACTCCATCACAGCAGACTTGGTTTTTTTCAGTTTATTCATAAAAGATAGCAAAATCTTAATAAAAAACAGTAAAGAAAGCAGTAATCCAATTGCAAAGGCAATCTGCAGAATATAGTTTAAAGTCTTTGTAGAATATAGTTCAAAGTCTCTAGTATAGCAAATCAGTCCTGAAAAGCAAGGTAGCGTGAACTCCAAAATACAATCCAAAACACAGGATCTAGGCATGAACAAAAGCAAGAATCTTTTTCCATGAGCAGAGACAAGGCAGGAATTAAGATTCCAAAATCAAAGTTGATTTGTCTGAAATATTTCCCTGTTTCTCCCTATTTAACCATGCTTACAAGCTAAGAAAGCATTCCTCTGACCTTGGGTTCCCACACGTTTACTAGTTATTCTCACAGAACGCCTGGGATGAACTCTTAACCTTAACCTTGTGTCTCTATCTAAGGAAGACTCCTCTGACTCTCTGCCCAAGCCACCTGGACTTTGTTGATGTCTAAATCTTGTGAAAGGTCACCCTTATCACTAACTTCAGCTTCCCCGCTAACCTGCGGCCTTTCTAACAATTCAGAGTCTTCAACATTTTCTTGGTCAGCCTGCATTTCTAACAATTCAGAGCCTTCAATAGTTCCTTGGTCAACCTGCATAGACCTAAATCCTCCTTCATCATCAGACTGAACGACAACAACACCTCTACCTTCTGGGTCTTCTCTTTGGCTCCATGGAAGGGCAACTGCTAGGGGTCGGGTGTGTGTGTGTGTGTTATAGTGGGAGCCCCACAAATCCCACTAATGGGGCTGGTCTAAGATGGTGCCCCTTCCTTTGGACCCATCTAATAATACACCCCACCGTGTTCCATCTCTGTATTGATATATATTCATATTGAAAGCAAATGAAGGCAAACCTAATATAACACAACTTTATTGTATTATAAACACTGCTTTGTAAATAAATGCAGTATGCAATTGTGGTGAGACGGCAGTTAATATTGATTTCATTTTAATTTCTATTCAGGCCCTTCTACACAGAACTGTATTATATGAGTCTATACTGGGAATGGGCAAACTTTGGCCCTCCAGGTGTTTTGGACTCCAACTCCCACAATTCCTAACAGCCGGTGGGAGTTGGAGTCCAAAACACCTGGAGGCCCAAAGTTTGCCTATGCCTAGTCTATACAATACAGGTCAAACAGATAATCTGGGTTGTATACGGCAATGTAGAAGGTGCCTCAGATAATCAATCCAAAGAAAATAATCCGCATTATTTTCTTTGACAATCTGGATCATATGGCAGTGTAGACTCATATAACCTAGTTCAAAGCATTCTTAGAGTGTACTGTATGTAACCTGTATGCAACCTGAGCCCACTTGTCCTGCATTGACCAGTCATTCTTGTTCTGGACGCAGATGGGCCGAATCACCCGGAGCCGATGGGGAAGGTTCTGGAGGGGAGCCAAGCGCTTTGTGAAGAAGCACGGCGTGAGCATCGCCTTGGCAGGGCTGCGGTTTGGCTGAGAGGATCCCGGACGGAACGGACGTCGACACCATCTCCATCCCTCTTTGCTCTTTGCTCATGGCTAAGATAAATGCAAGTTCAGATTTGGAAGTCCTCTTCTCCTGCCATTCTTCTTTCCTTTCTTGTCTCGATATATGTACCAAAAGGCTTCAGCGTGTTAATAAAATTCCCCGTCTTCCACCACGAATCTATCCAAGTCTGATCTTCATTTAAGGGTTTCGTTGCCAAGAGTCTCCAAAACATGCAAAAACCTAAAAAAGATGATACCGGGTTGCTGTGAGTTTTCTGGGCCATGTTCCTGAAGCATTCTCTCCTGACGTTTCGCCCACATCTGTGGCAGGCATCCTCAGAGGTTGTGAGGTATGTTGGAAACTAGTCAAGTGCGGTTTATGTATCTGTGGAGTGATGTCCAGGGAGGGAGAAGGAACTCTTGTCTGTTGGAACATGGCCATACAGCCCGAAAGACTCACAGCAACCCAGTGATTCCAGCCATGAAAGCCTTTGACAATACAAAGATGATACTGTTTTTTGGGTAATAAATATTACTTGTTGTCGCCCGGGTGTTATTGGGACCCCGGCCCACCTTTCTCTTCCTTCCCTTCCCTCACACCTTTCCTTCTTTCCTTTCCCCTTTCCTCCCTCTCTCCCAGCCTTCTTTTTCCTTTCCTCTCTTCCCTTCTTTTTCTCTTTCTTCCTTTCCTTTCCTTCCTTCCTCTTCCCTTCCTTTTCTTCCCTCCCTCCCTTCTGTTGTCACTTCTTCCTTTGCTTCCTTTCTCTTCCCTTCTTTCTCGTTCTTTCCTCCCCTCCTTTTTCTTTCTTTTTCCTCCCTTCTCCCTCTTTTCTTTCTCTTCCTTCCACCCTTCCCCTCATATGCCTTCTCCCGGTCTCCTTTCTTTCTTTCTTTCTTTCTTTCTTTCTTTCTTTCTTTCTTTCTTTCTTTCTTTCTTTCTTTCTTTTCTTCTTTCTTTGCTTTCCCTCATACACCTTCCCTCTTTTCTTTCTTTCTTTTCTTCTTTCTTTGCTTTCCCTCATACACCTTCCCTCTTTTCTTTCCTTCCTTCCTTCCTTCCTTCCTTCCTTCCTTCCTTCCTTCCTTCCTTCCTTCCTTCCTTCCTTCCTCCCTCCCTCCCTCCCTCCCTCCCTCCTTCCTCCCTCCCTCCCTTCCTTTCCTTTTTATTCCCTCCTTTTTCTTTCTTCTCTCTCCCTTTCTGCCTTCGCCTTCCTTTTCTTTTCTTTCCCTTCCCTACTCTCCTTCCTTCCTTCCTTCTTTCCTTCTTTCCTTCCTTTATCTACAGCATTTATATTCTCACCCCAAAGAGGACTCAGGGCAGACCACAGAACATATACAGAGCCAACATTCAATGCTGTTAGACATACAAGACAAACAACAGATAGAGGTATTATGTCGGCCTTTTTCCAACTTTGGCGTCCTGGAGGTTGTGCTCGATTCCGGCCACAAGGGGTGCTGTTGCTCCATCCTCTATGACAACGAGCCCTTGATTACAAACTTTCCTCCTGTTCTTTTGATGGGTAGCATTTCTGATATTTCCTTTTTTATGGTGCCATAAAATACCTCCCTGCTAAAGTGGTGTCTAATCTTTCTACTCACAGCTTCACAGCTGTTTTCAAACTGCTTCGGTGGACAGTGAGCTGGGCTGAAGGTCGAGCACTCACCCCAACCTGGGCTTCAAACTTCCTTCCTTCCTTCCTTCCTTCCTTCCTTCCTTCCTTCCTTCCTTCCTTCCTTCCTTCCTTCCTTCCTTCCTTCCTTCCTTCTCTCTCTCCCTTATACACATTTGCCTTCCTTTTTTCCTTCCCTCTTTTTCCTTTGCTCGCTCCACTCCCTTCTTTCCTTTTTCCTTCCTTTTTCCTTCCTCTTCTTCCCTTCTTTTTCTCCTTCCTTCCTTCCTTCCTTCCTTCCTTCCTTCCTTCCTTCCTTCCTTCCTTCCTTCCTTCCTTCCTTCTTTCCCCTCCCTTCCCTTCATACATGTGCCACCTTTCTTTCCCAGTCACCACAAAGGGCCACTTCACCTAGCAACAGCCTTTGTGGTGCAGACAAACTTACATTGTACGTACAAAAGTTGACTTTTATACACGTAGGGTATTCATGCTATTGGACTCCACTCCAACTTCTATGGCTTCCTGCTATGAAATCATGGCTGTTGTTGTTCGGTGAGGCCCCAGCAGAGGGTGAACGACCTCCTGAAACTACATCTCCCATAGTTCCATAGCATTCAGCCATGGCTACTCACGTGGGGTCCATTGGACTGCATTTATTCTACAGTGTAGATGCATTGCAAGTGTGTGGATTCTGATAGAAGGGATTTTAAGGTGAATGCTCTATAGCAGGCATGGGCAAGCTTGGGCCCTCCAGGTGTTTTGGACTCCAACTCCCACAATTCCTAACAGCCTACCGGCTGTTAGGAATTGTGGGAGTTGGAGTCCAAAACACCTGAAGGGCCCAAGCTTGCCCATACCTTCTCAATAGACTAATGTATACTTTAGATCAAGACAAAAGCAAGCCAAGGGTGAGTGGCCGAACGCGTCTCAGCGTGGGCAGAAGCAGAGCTGGACTTGGTGCGGGATGTTCCCGAATCCACTGACGTCCGGCGTGAGTTCGATTTGAGTGACACCCGGGGGGTGTTTCAGGCGGAAACTCTGCAGGATGGTTGTAACGTAGATGAAGAGCTGTTTAAAAAATTAAAACACCATTTGATGTTGGTTGGTTACCTAACAAACATCTCTCCCTCCTTATTCTTTGGCTGTATTCCTTTTGGATGAAAGGTTTTGGCTCTCAATCTCCAACCCACACATCTTGGCCCAGCTTGTCTCCTCCCCAGACAAGCGCCTCTCCGTTAATCTTTTGCTTCCAAAACTCTGGAATGTGGTGTGTGTTTTTGGTTTGTTTTCTTTTCACTTTCTTCCAAGTCCTCTGTTGACCCCTTGAAATCTGTCTGAGTCCTGGAGTTTTGGGAGTGTTGCAAAATCCAAATTATTACCCAATATGAAGCTCTGTTCTATCTTGACTCTTTGTGTCATGTTGGGCTTTTGTGGACTACAGAGAGATTACAGATTTTGGGACTCTCTATCTCGGAACAACAAGTCTAAGGATGGACCTGCACTGTAGAAATAATGCGGTTTGACACCACTTTACCTGCCTTAGCTCAATGCTATACAATCCTATGATTTGTAGTTTGGTGAGGCATTAACTCCCTGTAGCAGAGAAGGCTAAAGACCTTGTGAAAGTACAACTACCAACAATTTGATACCATTGAGCCATGGCAGCTAAAGCAGTGTCAAACTGCATTAGCCCCGCAATGTAGATGCACAGATTTATAGCAGCTTGATATCATTTTAATTACCACACCTCCATCTTATGAATCTTAGGAATTTGAAGTAATAATGAGATAATGTATATATTCATGTAGAAGTCTAAACATTGTAATCAAAATATTGACTCGAAAAACTTCGGCTGGCTTATTCATGGGTCAACTGTGATCAAAAATAGTACTGCCCATCTCCTTCTCTGGATTGAGGGTGAAATACAAGAACTTAGTCCATCTCTGGAGGACGTAAAAGCTGGACCAGTCTCCTCTATTCTTTCCACCATGGCAACGTTTCTGGCCTTTTTCAATGCCTGGAATGGGAAATCCATAATTTTGGCCCCCAAACCTGTCCTAGATTTATACAGGAGGTCAACACTAGTGCTTTCATTCAGAAAAATGGAATATAGCTCTCTGGCAAAATTTCCAAGTTCTCCACTAATCTTAAAAATTCGTAGAATGGGTCAATGACAGTCAAAGCAGCATCAAACCTCTCTAAATGTGTAGTGTAGAGACATTGACCACTAATTTGTCCATACTGGGGGATCCTGGAGTTGGAAGAAACCACAAGAGCCATCCAGTCCAACCCCGTTCCCCCATCCAGAAAGATACAACCAAAGCTCTCTTTGCTCACCCTGAGGAAGGACGATTCAGTTGTGGGTCTTCAGCAATGAGAGGTCTCCAGAGGTCCTAAAACTGGGGTCTAAGGCATACTTTCCCCCAGAATCTGTGCCCTTATCTTCTTCAGTTGCTCTGCAACGTTGGTAGCCTTCAGCTGGAGGAGGTTGCCAAGGACCGGCAGTGGCGTTGGACCTGGGGGCCAGTTTCTCCTTTTGGCCTCTACTTTCCTCCAGGCCACTAGAAGGACCAGACAGACCACCAAGAAGATGGTTGTGGTCTCCAAAAGATCCATGGCCCCTCAGCCTCTTTGTTGCCTCAGAAGGACTGACGCTCATAGGCCTTCTCCAAGGAGCATAACAGCCTTAAGATAAACCTGTAGGTAACGTTCAACCACCACCTGTTCAATGATTGCTATAAAGTTTTGGAACTGAGCCTGGGTTTGTATTTTCGGCATCTTCTTTCGCTCTCTGAGGAATGTAAAAGCCTTATTTCCTTTGCTTCTAGGGCCAAAAATAACCACATGATGTGCCCTCCATATTAACCTAGTCTTTAACTAACAAGGTGAATAGGTAGTGGATAGTGGACTTCCTGAGCCACTCTCCTTTGTGTCGTCCCTGCAAGACTTACATCCTATTGGAACTCTCATGCCCTCTAATTTTGAGGCTAAAAGTTTGGTAGCTTCTGGAATACCTCAACCATTTTTTGGTTAACTAGAAAAGTGAAATGTTGACTTCAAAGCTGTCCATGCTGAATGGAGGAACCCAGGAACAGGGAGTACATGCTGTTTTTGTTGAGAGGAGTCCATAATTCAATTTCTTTTGCCTATAGTAGAACCAAATGATTGACGACTTAGAAGGGATCAACAGAATGTCCAAAGAAAACCAGGTCACTTGGGTCATTTCCCAGTTCCCGATATACTCCTCCAGTTGGAAGAAGAGATTGATGGAAATCAAGGGGTCCTCTTGGCAGAGCCCAACTTGGACCACCAGAGAAGGCTTATCCTGGGGAACAGCAGAAGGATACCTGGTGTTGGATGTTCAGGATGCCATTGACATTCAGGGGTGAGGTCAATTTTAGTGTCTTGTTATTCAAATACCATCACCAACACTGGGAATAGTACTTCATGAGAACTTTGTGGGAGCAGAGCAGGCTGCTTGGCATGGGCTGTTCAGGATGTCACTGATGTCCAGGGTGAGTTCAATTTTGGGATCCTATAATTAAAATGGTAGCATCTACACCTGGCCTGCACAACCTGTGACCCTCCAGATATTTGGGACTCCAACTCCCAGAAGCCCTGGCCAGTCTGTCCAATGGTCAGGAATTCTGGGAGATGGAGGTCCACAGGTTCTGCAGGCCTGATCTTCATGAAGGAGACAACTTCATGAGAACTTCATGGGAGCAAAATGGCCTCTTCAATGCAGGAAGAAGCAGCATGGGACATTCAGGATGCTACTGACATCCAGTGTGAGGTCAATTTTGGGGTCTTATAATTACAATGACAACAACTACACCAAGGAGAGAACTTTATGAGAACTCCATGGGAGTAGAAGGGTTTATTAAACACAAGAAGAAAGAGAAGGGACTTGGTGTGGGATGGTCAGGATGCCATTGCCATCTGTAGTGAGGTCAGTTTTGAAATCTTGCTATTCAAACTTCACAATCTGCACTAAAAAGAAAACTTCACAAGAACTTCATGGGAGCGTAATGGGCTCCTCAGCGTGGGGAGAAGCAGAAGGGGACCTGGCGTGGGATGTTCAGAAAACCACTGACATCTGGTGTGAGGTCTATTTTGGGCACTCCGGGAGCGTGTTTGAGGGAGAAGCTTTGCAGGACGGTAGTGATGAAGATGAAGAGCTCCATCCGGGCCAGTCCTTCGCCAAGACAGTTCCTCTTTCCTGTAGGAGAGGAAAGAAGATACTTCGTTGGGGGGGGGGGGGATCGCTTACAGTCGACCCTCTGGATCCACAAATTCTTCATGAATGGATTCTACCACCCAATAATGGAAAATATTTTTTGCCATTGTATATGAAGGACAGCATTTTACCATCCGGTTATATACATGTATCCAGTGTTGCCCAGGTATGCATTTTTCAATTGAACCTTTTCTCTATCCCTAAAAAATACACTGCTCTGAGTACAGGATTCTGTCAAGAACTGAATTATTATTACCCAAGTATTGCCATCTTAAGGACTCCTTTCTCCTTCTCCAGCTCACTTCTTTCCTGTCTGGTCCTCTGAGAAGACTTCTCTTAGCACGTCTTCATGGCAGTGCTCTTTGCCTTTAGAAAGGATTCCTAGAGTGTCTTCCTGCTGATGCTCTGGCCTTCTTCTATTTGTTATATCTCCCTCTGAGGTAGCCTTTCTATCTCTATACTGCCCTCTTATGGTTGCATCTGAGCACTGCATATATAAATACCAATGTATTAGTTTTTGGGGCCCTAGTCCTGAATGAACTGGATCGTTTAGTTGAAACCCTGCCAGTATTTTAAGTTAGATAATGAAGGGTATGTGTGTCAAGTTTACTGCACATCCAGCAAGCCATGTAGGAGTCTTTGGGAAACAAACACACATACATATTTTCATTTTCAGATATATATAAAAGTTCCATCTATCAATCTATATCAGTGGTTCCCAACCTTTTTTTGACCAGGGCCCACTTTGACTCTCCAACATTAGTATCAAAAGAGTTACAAATCTGTTTTTGGTCAGATTTAGATTCAGTTTGGGGTGCTGATTCCGAAAATTGCAATGGATAGACCACATCAACTGTAGTTTCTGATACAGAACATATACCAGTAGTCACCATCTGCTCGCCCATAGAAAACCATATTTAATAATCTAGAGCTGATGTAGTCTATCCAATGCAATGGTCAGCTTTGCGGAAAGGAGTGGATTTTCATTCTCGTGGCCCACTGCTGGGTCGCGGCCTACTGGTTGAGAACCACTGATCTATATATATAGATGGGAATCTTTATAGGATTGCATGTAGATTTATAATTCAACCTAGGGCTAGTTATTCCCAAAAGCTGGCTATTCAGAAATACCTACCTGCAGAGAAAGGCATGTCAGCTCCGTTCTTCTTGAAGCGCCCATCTTTGTCCAAGAAATGCTCCGGGTTAAACTGATATGGATATGCATATTGCTTAGGATCGTGGAGTGCAGAGCTCAGGATGGGGTAGATAGTGGCCCCCTGTTCCACAAAACAAAAACAAAACACGGAAGAGAACTAGGTAAACATCTACACACAACTACTAAAATAGCCAACAATTCTTTTGCAAAGCTTTCACAAAGGCACGGTGAGACTGAGTTGCATGTGGCCCGTGATCCCCAGTTTTGGGACTCCTAAAATCAACTTAAAGGGTTCCCCAAGAATCCCAACTCCTTAATTTAATTGGTGTGAGCTTTAAGCAATTGGTGCTCCCAAACCATGTGGTGTTGCACCTCAAGTTAGCTTCACCTTGCCAAAGACACCAGGCTGCACACAGATCGTAGTCTTTTATAGTTAATTAGGAAATAAGGAAAAGAAAGTTCATAAAAAGTAAAAGTTCAGTTCCAAAAGATGGTTACAAAAACAAGGCTGTAGAATAAATCCATGTAAACATTAGGCATGAAGCAAGGTCCTTAAAATGAAGCCAAAGTCCCAGAAACAAGGATACATCCAGGCTACAAGGTAATACAGGAAAGCAGACTTGGTTCTTGATTCAAGCGAGGAAATTGCTTTGACGAAGATTTCCCTCTCAGCAGACCGTTTTAATAGCATAACATGAAGGCATTTCTTTGCCCTTTCAACTATCTCTTATTAGCTATTCTGAGATTTCCGCGCAACCCCCGAAATTCCAGATGATTAGCCCGATCTAGAGAAGCAGCCTCATCGCTTTCAAGGCCATAGGGCTCGTTAGTGTTATCAGGCTGAGGCTGGAAGCTGCTCTCCTTTTCTGCTTCTTGCACCTGAAAACCATCATCAGTAACAACATCATTTCTTCCCATGGGAAAACCTCCCTGCACGTCATCTCCCACAGCAGGGACATCCTGCCCCTGAATCCCATAATTCCCATCAGAGTCATCTTGAAACTCATCCTGAACCTGAATCCCATCATCTTGAAACTGCATCCCAGAATCCTCATCCGAGTCACACAAAGGCTGAACCACAACATGTGGAAACTCCTCCAAATTATGAAATACTCCCACCTCCACGAGGAGCCCAAGAACCACATAAGGCATGGAACTATGACTTTTCCCCTTCTCAAAATGGTGACAGGAAATGGCATCATTTTAAGAGGGAAACACAGGTACGTGTGACAGCTGTCTGCCACATTTGAGAATTATTAGATTGAACCTGTTATAGGAATATTCTGATGATGTTGTTCCAAAGTTGTAAATGAATGATATATATTTTTTCCAGCCTGAAACATGTTGATTCCATCTCAGTTCCCGGACAGATGTTGACTCTCCTTAATTGATGTCGGCAAACGTAAGGAGTCTTGTGTTGACTTCCTTCTTAATGTAATGAAACTTGTAAGCATTTCCTTAACTTAAAGAGCCGTTGTCTCTTATAATGTAAACACGTTGTTTTCCCCCAAAAGTTCAACAAGTCAACAATGTCAACAGTTAATCATTTGCCACAGTTCTCATTAGCAACTTTTAATTAAACTTCCTGAGTGTAGTTATTTTTCAGATCTCAATATTTTTGAATTGTGTCCAGAATCCATGATTCCATTGCATTGAACCATAGCAGTTAAAGTGGTTTCAACCTGCATTAAGTTGACAGTGTAGATGCACCCCCTATCTTCCTTATGGCCACCAAATGTGCCTGCAAAGACATTGGGGAAGCAAGAAGGGCCTTCTGTGGAGATTGTAGTCTTCAGGAAGGCTCATATGGAGACATATGATCCTTCAGATCTGCTGAACCTGAATAGAACTGGAACCAGAATTGGACTCCTGGTAAAACTTCAGTCAGTACCTTTGGGATGGTGAAGCCTTCCATCTCCACGTCCCTTTTCGCCATACGGATGAGGCCTAAGGGGATGAAGTCAAGGAGCCTCTGACCTTCGTGGATGGCAGCATCTGTGAAGGGCATCTCCAGGCGATCCTTCATGGTGGGCATCCGCTCCCGGCCAATCACGCGGTCTATTTCATCCTGGATTTTGGCTGAAAGGAGAATCAAAGGCAGGGTATGAACAACATCCAGAAATGTGTTGTTGAAGGCTTTCATGGCCGGGATCTCACCCTGGACCTTCCACAGATATATATAAACCTTCCTTGCTGAGTTTCTCCATACCTCACAACCTCTGAGGATGCCTGCCATAGATGTGGGTGAAGCGTGAGGAGAGAATACTTCTAGAACATGGCCATATAGCCTGGAAAACGTACAACAACCCAACATCTAGAAAGACAGCCAATGCTGTTCCTTTTCATTCACCATATTGCAATGTCTTAAGGCTTCAATATTACGTGTCCTTCTGGGTTTTCATTCAGACCTCCATGGATGTCTCCAAGATTTTGGACTTGTTTTGGTGTCAGCACCTTGGAGAGTTTCTTGTGAAATATTGCTCTAAATGAATTTATTGCATAGCATAATAATGTTGGAAGAGATTCCAGGGCCATTCAGCTCAACCCTCTTCTGCCAAAGCTCAAGGAACAGCTGATAGGATGGAGCAAAGCTATACCTGATGCTAAACAGTCAGGTTCAGTTGCTTAAAAATTTAACAAGTTGGATGGTAGGACTGAAACTGAAGCACAATAGTCTAAGGCTTCTCAAGCTATCTCATTTGAGAAACAAGCAATTATCATCTTCCAGTATTTGTACCTATTACAGGTTTTTTGTAGTGTCTAACGCACAGGTCGAGGGACGGTCATTACAATTTCTTGATTTCTCCCTTTTAAAATATGGAGCAGTTTAGTGGAAGAAACAGAAACAGTGTGGTATAGGAATTTGGGCATTCCTATACCAACTTCAGGGAAACATGGGAACCCACTGACAGAGCGCAAGTCACATTCTCTCCTCTGAAGGCCCCTCCGAAAAATAACTGGCCAAGAAAACCCCCTGATGAGGTCACCTTAGAACTGCCAGACATTAGAAATTACTTGAAGTCACTCAATAACAAAGAAAAAGAAGAATCATTCCTGGTGTGCCATGACCTGAGATGTTTTCCTTGTGAAAATAATTGGTGCATATTTGAGAATATACAGCAAGATAGGAGAGATAAGAGAAATCTGGAGCTGAGTCATGTTGGGAGGCTGGGAGTCTTGCTTTGAGAGGTGAGTGAGAAGGAAGAGGAGGTAGAAGAGGCAACAAGGGGATCAGCAACTCTTGATTTAATATTAACAAATGTGGAAGACCTAATCAATACAGTCGAAGTGGTTGGATCCTTAGGGGCAAGTGACCATGTGCTCCTGCAGTTTGCCATACAAAGGAAGGCTGAAACTAAGACAAGTCAAACCCGCATTCTGGACTTTAGGAGAGCTGACTTCCAAAAAATGAAGGAAATACTGAGCGGCATTCCATGAACGCCAATATTAAAAGACAAGGGAGTTAAGGATGGATGGGAGTTTTTAAAAAGTGAAATGCTCAAGGCGCAAATGCAAACAGTGCCAACAAAGAAAAAAATATGACAAGTGCGAAGAAGCCAGAATGGATGTCCAAAGACCTTCTAACTGGGCTAAGACTCAAAAGAGACATGCACAAGAAGTGGAAAAGGGGAGAAATCACCAAAGAAGAATTCAAACGTATAGCCAACTCCTGTAGGGAAAAGGTTCGCAAGGCTAAAGTGCAAAATGAGTTCAGGCTTGCCAGGGACATTAAAAACAACAAAAAGGGCTTTTTTGCTTATGTTGGTAGAAAAAGGAAGAACAAGGAGGCGATAGGGCCTCTGCGAGGAGAAGATGGGGTGATGGCGACAGGGGACAGGGAAAAGGCAGAAATGCTCAATGCCTTCTTTGCCTCGGTCTTCTCACAAAATGAAAGCCATCTTCAACCTCAGCAACATGAAATGGACGAAGGATTGGGGGAAATCCAACCCCAAATAGGGAAACAAGTTGTCCAGGAACACCTGGCCGCTCTAAACAAATTCTAAACATCAGCCTCCCCAAATAGGTTAATCCAAAATTTGGATTATTTTAGTAACCTCGGTTAGAGTGAATCATATTGAAACTGAGAGTGAATCATATTGAAACTGAGAGTCATGACAAATTCTATCAGTACAGAAGATCTGCAGTTGAGACAACAAACGGGATTCCAGACACAAGGAAGGAGACAGTCAAGGACACCTGGGGAGGTATATTTCTCTTTGCCATTCCAAGATAAGATGCTCCAGGTGTAACTGTTTATGGGACCGCCAGCTGGAAACATGACTCAAGTGCTACAGGAAAAGACAATGGACTCAATCACTGGGAAATACCTTGGACATCTGGGTGCTCTACCAACGTCATGAAGAAATATCTCATGGTGGTGCTGCTGGTTTCTGTTCCAGCGATAAATAAATCATAAATGGTCATCATCAGATTCTCTTTAGTAAATTCCGTTGTGGGGTTGTTCTTCTCCTGCAAAGGGAGAGAATTATGATGGAACCATCATCCACAAAACAAATGTCCACAAAACAAAGCCTGGATATCTTCTTGCAACGTGAAATAATTTGATACCACGTTAACTGCCATCACTACATCCTATGGAATCCTGTGATTTGTAGTTTGCTGTGGCACCATTGTTCTCTGGCTAAGAAGGAGAAATATCCCAGAAAATCACAACCTCCAGAATTCACTGGGGATTTACCTGTCTTGTCCCATCCATCCCTCAAGTCCCACCTGCTCCATTTTGAGGAGGAAGGCATCTACGAAATTCTGAGGGACATCAGTGTGATCCAAGATCTTCTCATTCTCTTCTACCTTTCGGGCAATAAAGGCCTGGACACCATAGATGTTTTTGAAGAAGGTTTGGTGAGGACCAGGCAGATAGTCCATAATCCAGGGGAAGAAGTTGTAGAGCTGAAGGGGAGAAGAAGAGGGAGAGAACAAGGATGTGAATCCCTTGAAGAATTAAATCCAGCTGCTTAATGAATTTGATACAAATTGCAACTACCAGGGACAACCGTCATGGACCTTTTACATGGACCTTGGAACAGGAGTTACAGGGGAGACATCTTTTTTCATGGTCATGTCATCAAGTGGACACCTAGGGCATTTCTACTGAGGCCACCCCTTATGATGGTGTCTCCAGATGTGGTCTGAACCCTCCTAGTAGCACCACTAGTCCAAAAAGCAATCTTTCCTCTCTGCAGTCCTACGTCAACTGATTCCAAGCTGCTTTCCATTCCTTGGGTGCCCTTTCCTCCTTCTCCATCTCTTCCTCATCCCTTCTTCTTCCTCCTCATCCTCCACCTCCTCTTCCTTTTCTCCACCATTGCTTCCTCCTCCTTCTCCTCCACCTCCTATTCTTCCTCCTCTCCCATCCTCCCCCTTCCTCTCGTCTTCTTCTCCCTGTTCTCCTTCTCCTCCTCTCCCTCTTCTCCATCTCCCTTCTCCTCTTCACCTGTCCTGAGACTGAGCTCTCCAGTCGGACACCATCAATGAGCTGCTTAAGGATCTGGAGGTACTCCTCATCATGGTAGTCAAACCGTTTCCCCAGAAGGATGTGGCTGATCACATTTGATGTGACACAGTTGAAAAGGTGTTGTGGGTTGAAGGCCTGCCCTGGGTGGAAAGAGAGCAAAAGTGGTAGAGGTTTGAGAATGGAACATGGACTGTAGGAGATCAGAGTTTGAATCTGACTGTTATTTGATGTTTCACCAGTGCTAGGAGAACCCTCCATCCTTTCTGCAAGTGACATTTCTTTCATGGAATCACCACCTTGTTGTTGTCAAGTAGGACCATGGTTAAAGGGAATCTGTGCCTGGTAAGCCATATGCTAAAAAGCAGATAGACCAGGACAGAGAAACCAACTGACCAAGTTGAAGATAAGTCACAGAGGTTGATTTCAATTTGACCAAAACAGATGCATGTACAGCAATTTTGCTTCAAAACGTACAAGCATAAACATACAGAGAAATACAAGATATCTTATACAGTTCTGATAACTATTCAGACTTCCTGACCCTTCCTCTAATTGGCCAGAAAAGAGGCTGCCTAAGATTTATGCCAGGATTGGTTGGCGGCGGGAATGGCAGCCTGGGATTGGTCAGAGTGAAGGACTGGTCAGCTGGGAGGGGATGGTCTGGGAAAACAAGGAGTAAAGATATGAAGACGGGCCTCTGATAATAATAATAATAATAATAATAATAATAATAATAATAATAATAATAATAATAATAACTTTATTTTTATACCCTGCCCCATCTCCCCGAAGGGACTCGGGGCGGCTTACATGGGGCCTTGCCTGATAAAACAATCAAATATCAAAACACAGCAATAAAACAGTTATCCAATAAAAACATCTGATGTTTTTTCTTGTGTCAAAGAAAGATAGGAGCTTTAAAAAAAAAGGTGTAAGACCCAAGGGACAAAGGGTGATGATCTCTGTAGTCAATTGTCTGAGTCTAAAATAAAGGAGGTCTCCCATCTGTCAGACTTTCAAATTCACCTTGAATTTATCTTATAAAGACCAATGGAAAGTGTGTAGGTGAGGACAAGCTATTACAAACCCACAACTTTGCATATCTCATCTTTGTTTTCCATTACCCTCTTATCACTTCTAGATGTATATATAGACTAGCTTTGCCCAGCCACGCATTGCTGTGGCTTATGGGAATCCTTTGTTGGCCAGGTGGAATAGCAGTGAATAGCCTTGCAGTCTCAAAGCCTGGCCATTTTCTGGAGTAGCTGGAGCTTTTTGTTGTATGAATGTAGAGGCAGGGATGAGGGGTTGTGCTGCCAAGTTTAGTGTTTCTGGGATGTGTAGTTTTGTTGTTTTGTCCTAGGCCGAAATTTCATGACCCTTTTATATATATAGATTACTACAGATAACTGCTCCATCTATCTTGAGGGACGGAAGAAGAAACGGAATGTCACAGTGGCTCTTGGAGATGGCTTCTATATCTGGAAGCTAACTTTGGGAGCCACTGTATCCAACCTTGGATTCCACGCCCTCCAGGAAAAAAAAACCTCTTATCTTTTAATAGATTTCCTAAAACAGCAAAGAAGGTTTTTCTTTTCCTTTTGAAGAACCATCCTGTTTAATCACCTTAAATTCAAAGCACCAGACCGGTGGGCTTCAGTAATACATGTACTAGCTAGAAATCCAAATTCAAAGTTAAGTTCGTAGCAATGACTAGGAAAGTAGTATTTCACCCAATGGCCACCTTAAGTAACCAGATAACAAAAACGATGAAGGTCGCATTACTTCTCAATTGGATTAACTATTTAAAAGTGCCAGGTGCCAAGGATAAACACTCACCTCTTTTGTCCCTGAGCTCCTTCATCAGGTGCTCTGCCTCCTCCTGGATGCGTTCCTCGATGCTCTTCTTTCCCATCCCAAAGTTCCTCAAGGTCATGAGGGAGAAGCGGCGAAGTTGGACCCACCGCTCATTGTTGGACATGATGATGCCTGGAAGAGAGGGGACAAAAGAGGACTGAATGTGGGACGTGACACTGCTTCCAATGCAATGTGATAAAAGAGTCGGACGCACAGATGCTAAGCTCCGGCAGAACTATGTAAATATTGTACAAAGCTGCAATGAAAGTAAAAGCCGCTGGTTTCAGCTGACAGCTGGGATTTATTTCTGTGTGACTGAGCAGATTGCCAGATCATTGGAGGAGGAGGAAAATTGAGACAGGAGGTGATTGAGTCTCAATTTAACCATTTCCTAACAAGATTATGTGTATAAATGTGCCTTCAGGTCCCTTCTTGAAATATGGTGACCCATGAATCTCACAGAGTTTCTTTAGGCAAGGAATCCTCAGAAGTACTTTTGCCATTGCTTTCCCCTGAAATACAGCCTATAGTACCTGGTCTTCCAAGGCAGTCCCCTCACCATGAGATCTGGTCCCATTAGGTTATTTGGGCAGGCTAGGATCTATCATACTTGTATAGTTGGTTTGATGCAGGATCTCCATATACAGCAGTTCAAGAACAGGCAGATACCTAGAAAATAAGAGTGTTTGGACAGTGGAACCAAGAGTCCAAAGAGAGTTTGCGGGTCCAGAGAAGGAGACCCATCAGCTTTCTTTGGGCAATTGGGTCCACCGTCCAACTGTTTTATTCTTGGCAAGTTCTTTCTTATGTTCAATTACATGGTTTTGGAATGGAAATGGAGTGGAAAGTAGACCTTAGAGAAAAAGGTGGGGTAAATAACAACAACAACAACAACAACAACAACAACCTTCCAACTAAGACATGCACTCTGCAGAAACAACAACAATAATGAAAACATCAGTTACAAACCGAGTCCTTTGTTGGTCTTATCTGACGTCGGGAAGCTTCCCCTGTTGAGGAATTCATCTCCGCTATCCACTAAAACCTTCTTCACCACATCATAGCCATAGACGATGACCACTGGGTCTAAGCCAAAATACAGCATGAAGACCGATCCGTACTTTTTACTCATCTGCAAAAACATTCGAGGAATGTCAGGATAGGTGTTGGAGCTAACAGAGCCAAATGTATTATATTTTGCAATAAAGGCAATGAAAAACAAGCTACATCTGGAAAACAGATGATTAGTTCTGTCTAGGGTAAACCCTAGTCTCTAGGGCAGCAGAAAACAAGCTTGCTCCCTCCTCCTTATGACTTCCCCTCACATATGTATACATGGCTATCATGTCTCCTCTCAGCCTTTTCTTCTGCAGGCTAAACATGCCCAGTTCTTTAAGCCGCTCCTCATAGGGCTTGTTCTCCAGATCCTTGATCATTTTAGTCACCCTCTTCTGGACGCTTTCCAGCTTGTCAATATCTCCCTTCAATTGCGGTGCCCAAAATTGGACGCAGTGTGATTCCAGGTGTGGTCTGACCAAGGCAGAATAGAGGGGAGCAGGACTTCCCTGGATCTAGATGCTATTCCCTATTGATGCAGGTCAAAATCCCATTGGCTTTTTTCCACTGCCGCATCACATTGTTGGCTCGTGTTTAACTTGTTGTCCACGAGGACTCCAAGATCTTTTTCACACGTACTGCTGTCTAGCCAGGCATCGTCCCCCATTCTGTATCTTTGATTTCCATTTTTTCTGCCAAAGTGAAGTATCTTGCATTTGTCCCTGTTGAACTTCATTTTGTTAGTTTCGGCCAATCATCTCTCTAGTCTGTCAAGATCGTTTTGAATTCTGCTCCTGTCTTCTGGAGTGTTGGCTCTCCCTCCCAGTTTGGTGTCGTCTGCAAACTTGATGATCGTGCCTTCTAACCCTTCGTCTAAGTCGTTAATAAAGACATTGAACAGAACCGGGCCCAGGGCGGAGCCCTGCTTGTGGCACTCCACTCGTGACTTCTTTCTTTGCCCCTAATAACTGTGATACCAACGCGCTTTGGCTTTCTGCCCCAGAGAAAAAATCTCTTGTAAAAATTCCATATCTCCAAGTGGAACAATGACACTGGCCAAGACACATTTTGGTGCCTCAAATATTGGCCCTGCTTCCCTTTCCCCCTCAGCCACTTAAGCAGAAAGGGCCTGAAACGGTTTGACACCACTTGTAACTGGCATGGCTCCGTGCTATGGAATCCTGGGAGTTGTAGTTTGGTGAGGCAGGGAAAGCTGAAGACCTTCTCAAACCACAACTCCCATTATCACAGAATTGGGCCATGGCAGCTAAAGTAATATCAAACTGGATTCATTCAGTAGTGTAGCTGCACCCATACTCAGGATTCCTATTGGCTTCACAGGTTGGATGTACACGGTCATATCATCCAGATTATCAAAGTAGATAATACAGATCATCTGCTTTGAACTAGATTATATGAGTCTGCATGGCTCTATAATCCAATTCAAAACTGATAACACTATGTAACAAAACAAAGTCTTTGCCGTTCAATAAACCTTTCCATATTTTTTTGATAGATCCAATTAGGAAATGACATTTATAACCCAGGAACAAGAATTGTGTTACATGGTGTAATCCAGATTTCATATGGCAGTGTAGATGGGCCACAGTCAAAGCCTGGGGAGATCCCTCCTTTCTTGTACCAGGGCAGCTAGAATCCCTCCTCTCAAACCCATGTCTGGATGAAACATTCTGTGGGTTGCATTTGAGGGGTAAAGGGAACTTCTCCCAACTCTGGTTGTTGGGTTCAGAAACCATGTCCAAGATCTCCCTCCTTACCTTCTTAAACTGTTCTGCAATATTGGTGGGCTTCAGCTGGAGGAGGTTGCCAATGAGCGGGAGCGGCGTTGGGCCCGGGGGCCAGTTCCTCCTCTTGGCCTCCACTTTCCTCCAGGCCACAAACAGGACCAGGAAGACCACCAGGAAGAGGGTGGTGGTCCCCAAAACCTCCATGGCTCTTCAGCTCTTTTCTCTCTCTTTTGTGGTGTGGAAAGCAGCAACGAGACTGAAGTCCAGAGATAGACTTTCTCTGAAGTCCAAAATCCAAATCAACAAAAAGTGTGAAATGAGTTCAGTCATCATCAGAAAAAAAAATCACGGTTATATAACCATGGAACAGAGCCCATGTTTGCATTCGTCCTTGATTTACCTGATCTGTTTCTCAACTCTCTCCTGGGATAAGAGTCAAGTTGGTTCAGGTCAAGTTAAGGACAGAGTTTCCACACAAATGAAAAGGAGGCTCCACACTTGCTGGGCTTAAGGGTACAGAACCTCTATGAAAGCGGGGGAAACCCATATTGAAAAAAGAATTCTTTAAAAAAAACCTTTGAAAGCACCTTGCTATTAATGTTTAGGTCATTTGGGGCAACTCTATGAATTCGTAGGAGTCAAACTCCCCAATGCGGCATGATGATTGTCCTTCACAGATATTTTTTAAGCAGAAACTAAATAGTTCTATTAAAAAACATCCAAATAACAATACTTATTATTTATATAAAAAAAGTATTTCCCCGGTATTTAGAGTACAAAGAAGAAACAGACAAACAAAATTTATGTAAAAAATTACAATTTTCTGCACAAAAACACAGAAGGTGAGAATTTTCTGCAGAATACATCCAAAATTTTGAAGATCTCCTTTGATCTAGGATTTCCCCTAATGCAGTGGTTCTGAACCGTAGGTACCCAGGCTTTTTGGCATACAATTCCCAGAAATCCCAGTCAGATGCCCAGCTGTTAGGATTTCTGGGAGTTTAAGGCCAAAACATCTGTGGACCCACAGGTTGAGAACCACTGCTCTAATGGGATTTTCTAACACTCAACAAAATGACCAATACTATTACAGATATATGAACTAGCTTAATTGAGCAGTATTTTGCAAATATAGAGCAAATATAGTGTATAGGAGACCTATGTGGGGAAGAGACTATTTATGAGAATCGTAGCTCCAAAGTCCAGCTGTATATCCCTTTCTCTGATTTTGCAAAAAAAATATATATGCAAAAACACTTCCCCAGTTTACAAAAGAAGCAGAAAAAAATTGAGACAAATCCTCCTTCTAATCCAAGCAGAGGGCAAGATATTTCATCTGACCCTTGTTAGAACCATATGCAAATAGATCTCGAAGTGCCTTTAAGACTAAGAAGAAGTTGCAGTATAACTTTGGTAGACTTAGGGTACAGCTACACTGTAGGATTAATGCAATCTGATGCTACTTTTAACTTCACTGACTCAATGCTGTGGAATCCTGGGATTTGTAGTTTGGTGGGGTATTCTTGTGCAGAGGAGGCTAAAGACCTTGTCAAATGACAACTCCCATGATTCCATAGCACTGAGCCCTGGCAGTTTAAGTGTGGTCAGACTACATTCATTCTACAGTGTAGGTTTGCCTATAAAGTGAGTTGAAACTGGGAAGATAATTTGGACTCACCTGGAATTCATATCTGGCTGTTTTCATGATATTTATCAACTTCCGGTGAGTATGAGTATCACTTTTAGAGGTTATACTGGCTTTGCTCTGTTTTGGAGTTTGCCGGAAAATCCAGAGTATCTGGTGGTTTTGGAGCAGTCCGGACAATGGGATCAAGTCCAATTTGAACCAGCACCAGCACCTTTTCTCTGTGGTCATCAGCACAGGGAAAGGGGGTGGATCATGCCCATGTCACTGCCAATATCACTGTATGATGGTGGAAGTAGCATTGGGATGGAGTGTGATGGTGGCTGGGAACCGGAAAGGAGATAGGCAACAGCACTCTTTTTGTGCCCAGGGTGCTAACTAGAACGGGACACAGGAGTATTCCAGGTAAGGTCTCACCACCTTCATCTGTAGGGAAATGTGGGGAGTCCTTCCACCACTGGGCTCCTTGCTATATTGGGGGGCCAACGTCAACCTCAGTATTGCCAATGGCAAAAAAGGATGAGCAGGAGGTCAAACCATTGCATATGAGTTGCCTGAGCACTGTGTACCAAAAAGGAGCCAAGAATGTTTACTGATTATTTTATTTAAAAATAGGGAGTAGAAGAAAGAAGAGAATACCAACAATGACATGGTCTATATTAGAAATATTGAGGATTATTGGAATACAATTGTAGGCGAAATGTCACCAAGATAAACAATTATTCTATGCAAAGCAAGCTACAGTTCTGTTCTGACTAAGGGTGCATCTATCAATGTTTGAATGAACTCAGTATGGCACCACTTTGACTGCCATGGATTTATGCTATGGAGTCCTGGGAGTTGTAGTTTAGTGAGTCACGGCCACTCTTGGGCTGAAAAGGCTAAAGATCTTGCAAAACTAAAACTCCCAGGACTCCATATTAAAGATAATGTAGATCCAAACTGCATTCATTCTACACTATAGATGCGCCCAAAGACTGGCTAAACTGGTGGAACATGAAACAAGTGATTTTAAAGCTCCAGATTGTAGTGGTTAACTAGGACTGCGGATAAGAGGATCTGTGCCTGGCAGGCATATGCTACACCAGATAGGCCAGGACAGAGAAACCCACTCACCAGGTTGAAGACAAACCACAGAGATCTATTATGATTTAGCCAAAAAGTACAGCAATTTGCTTCAAAATGTGCAGGGGAAGGTTATTATGGCTCGACAAAAAGATGACCTATTGATAGCATGCAAAACCCTGGAAAACAAAATTAGTGGTTGTTTGGATGGCGACTTTGATCCAGCACAGAAGAAAGGTTGCATCTCTTCCTAATCTGAAAGATGGACTTTTGAGGATTGTAGGCAGATATCCGAAGAGGCTTTTCTCAAGTAAAGGTTCAACAAAATGTCTAAAGAAAACCAGGCCACTTGGGAAATTTCCCAGTTCCCAATATATTCCTCCAGCTGGAAGAAAAGATGGATGGAAATCAAGGGGTCCTCTTGGCAGAGGACAACCTGGACCACCAGAGGAGGCTTATCTTGGGGTGAAGGATACCTGGCGTTGGATGTTCAGGATGCCATTGACATTCAGGGGTGAGGTCAGTGTTGGTGTCTTGTTCAAATACCATCATCCACACTGAGAAAAGTATTTGTTCGGGATTCCTCTTCTTCAGAAGAGGAAGGGGAGCAGGAAAGTGTTCATGAATCAGAGGGGCAGTTGGAATCTGAGGAGGAGATTTTGCAAGTATCCACATTTCAGGAGAGGCGAAAGGAAACAGAGCAGACACGTTGTTTAGCTAGAATAGCTGCCAGAAATACAGCTGAGTAATTAGGAATTGCCCTAGCATCTGTGAGGGGACTCAGGGCTATAAAGCAGAAGCAGGTGCAGCCAGCTCTTGCTGGTAACAAACTGACTCTTCGCTCACCTTGTGCCTGCTTCAAATCTGCATCTGGGTAACTGCTCGTAAGGATTTATTGCTGTTTCTTTGTCTGAAGTAAGATGCTATTTGATTTGGGAATTTATCAGAGACTAAGAACTGTGCTTGCCCTAAGACTTCCTTGCTTCCTTTTGTATTATTCCACTGAGTGTGCTGTACTTTATGTTTTGCTAAAGTAAAGCAGTTTTCATTTACTTAACAGTGTTTTAAGGCTGTTCTTGAAAGACAAAATAGGACAGTATTTCATGAGAACTTTGTGGGACCAGAGCAGGCTGCTCAACGTGGGATGTTCAGGATGCCACTGATGTCCAGGGTAAGTGTCAGGACCCAGGCTGCAGAGCACCAATAACCATACACAGAGGCCAGACTCTATCTAATATCTTTATTAAAGAAATATATAAAGTCAATAAAAACAAGTGAAGAATATAGTTCAGAAGCAGACCTTTCAGATAAGGTCAAATATAGTCCAGAAATGTATTGTCCAATATAAGATATTAGAGTTCAAAGTTTTAATCCACTTGACCGAAACACACACTTTGCCAAGCAATAGTGTGGGGAAATAACAGAGTCTTTAAAGTCCAATGAAGCTTGACAACAAGGCTGGAATAAACTTGATTCTCGACTAGATCCTTGACTGGAGGCAAGATGAACATGAAGCATGAAACATAGTCCGTGGTAAAAACGTGAGACAAGGCAAGGCTTGAAACTTGATCCGGGAAGCAAGGAATGGGATTGCGAAGTCCACACACGATCTCTCTCCTCAAGCTGATCAATTGACTCCGCAAAGTCTCCCTTGCGCCAAACACCTATATTGGGTCTCGTTTTCCCGCCAACAGAACTCTTTCCCTAGAGAACGAGAAGCGAAACCCAACTCTGTCCAGATGCATGACTCCTTAGAATTTCCCAAGGGAAGCAGACCTAATCAGCCATTTGTTTGGCAGCGATTCTCAGGCTTCTGCGATTAGCCACCCTGACTCCCCTATCTCTAGTATAATTTTCCCTCCTGAAAAACGGGGGGGGGGGGGGAGTTCTGCCCAAGGCCTGTTTGGCTGAATTCTTGAGGGCAAACGTCAACATCCTGCAGGTGAAGAGGCTCCGGCTCTTGCTGAACCGGCGAAAATCCCATGTTTTCCTCTTCGTCTGCCACAATAGTACTAGGAACAGGACTACAAGGCCCATGAGTCATCACAGTAAGGTCAATTTTGGGATCTTATAATTAAAATGGTAGCAGGTCTGTACAACCTGTGACCCTCCGGGTATTTTGGGCTCCAACTCCCAGAAGACCTGGCCAGTCTGTTCAATTGTCAGGAATTCTGGGAGATTGAAGGCCACAGTTCTGTAGGCCTGTTCTACATGAAGGAGAGAAATTCATGAGAACTTCATGGGAGCAAAATGACCTCTTCAATGCAGGAAGAAGTATCAAGGGACTTGGCATGGGATGTTTAGGATGCTACTGATGCCCAGTGAGAGGTCAATTTTGGGGTCTTATAATTAAAATGACAGCAACTACACCAAGGAGAGAACTTTATGAGAACTTCTTGGGAGCAGAATGGCTTCTTCAACACAAGAAGAAAGAGAAGGGACTTGGCATGTGATGGTCAGGATGCCATTGACATCTGTAGTGAGGTTAGTTTTGATGTCTGCTTATCTGCACTAAAAAGAAAACTTTACAAGAACTTCATGGGAGCGTAATGGGCTCCTCAGCGTGGGGAGAAGCAGAAGGGGACCTGGTGTGGGATGTTCAAAACACCACTGACGTCCGGTGTGAGATCTATTTTGGGCACTCCGGGAGCGTGTTTGAGGGAGAAGTTTTGCAGGATGGTGGTGATGAAGATGAAGAGCTCCATCCGGGCCAGTCCTTCACCAAGACAGTTCCTCTTTCCTGCAGGAGAGCGGAGCAGAAGATACTTCATTGGGGGTGGGGGAAATTATTGACAGTCAACCCTCTGGATCCAAAGAAGTTCCATCTATCTATATCAGTGGTTCCCAACCTTTTTTTGACCAGGGCCCACTTAACCAGGGTCCACTTTGACCAGGGACCACTTTCCAACATTAGCATTAAAATACAGAGGGTGGGGAAAATTATTGACAGTCAACCCTCTGGATCCACAGAAGTTCCATCAATCTATATCAGTGGTTCCCAACCTTTTTTTGACCAGGGCCCACTTTGACCAGGGACCACTCTCCAACTTTAGTACCAAAAGAGTTACAAATCAGTTTTTGGTCAGATTTAGATTCAGTCTGATTATTTGGGGGTGCTGATTCAGAAAATTGCAATGGATAGACCACATCAACTTTAGTTTCTGATACAGAACATATACCAGTAGTCAACATCTGCTCGCCCACAGAAAACCATATTTAATAATCTAAAGCTGATGTGGTCTATCCGATGCAATGGTCAGCCTGCGGAAAGGACCGGATTTTCGTTCTCGTGGCCCACTGCCGGTTCGCAGCCTACTGGTTGGGAACCACTGATCTATATATATATAGATAGGAATCTCTATAGGATTGCATGTAGCTTTATAGGTCAACCTAGGCATAGTTAGTCCTCAAAGCTAGCAATTCAGAAATACTTACCTGCAGAGAAAGGCATGTCAGCTCCGTTCTTCTGGAAGTGCCCATCTTTGTCTAAGAAATGTTCTGGCTTAAACTGATACGGATTTGCATATTGCTTAGGATCGTGGAGTGCAGAGCTCAGGATGGGATAGATAGTGGCCCCCTGTTCCACAAAACAAAAACAAAATAGGGAAGAGAACTAGGTAAACATCTACACACAGCTACTAAGAGAGCCACCAATTCTTTTGCAAAGCTTGCACAAAGGCATGGTGGCACTGAGTTGCATGTGGCCCGTGATCCCCAGTTTTGGGACTCTAAAATCCCCTTAAAGGGTTCCCCAAGAATCCCAACTCCTTAATTTAATTGGCATGAGGTTTAAGCAGTTGTAAGCATTTCCTTAACTCAAAGAGCAATTGTCTCTGATAATGTAAACACGTTGTTTTTCACCAAAAGTTCATCAACTGAGCAACGTCATTAGTTAATCATTTTTCACATTTCTTACTGTAAGCAACTTTTAATTATAGTTTCTGAGTGTAGTTGTTTTCCAGACCTCAATATTTTAGAATTGTGTCTTCAGTCCAATTAGGCCCCATTCATACCTCTTTCATACAACTCCATTCAAACTATACATCATATTTATCCATGACATTTGCACATATTGTTCTGTCCTGCAAACATGCCAAAACTTCAGAAAAACACACACACACACACACACACACATACATACATACATACTGTAAAGAAGTGTGTTTTTATTTTGATTTATAGATGTCATGTTTAATTTTGTTTTAAAAGTCATGTTTAACTATGTTTAAAAGGGTAAGTATCAGTTACCAGTGCGTGGGGGATGGTAACCAGCTCGGCATTCTGAGGCAGGTTACCATAGTAACGAGGGCGGAGCCAACCGCCGTTTGGAGGAAAAGGAGGGAATGTTTAAAAAACAGTTTAGTCTGTGATTTTTAGTCACAGGGAAGACACTGGTTCCAAGTTAGGGAAACCAAGGAAGCTCAGATCTCTAGTTGAGTCAAATTAAGCAAGTTAGGTGACTTGCTTAGGTTTATTTGTAGAGTCTGAGTGGTAAGGGGAAGCAATCCCAGTTAGATCCAAAGTGATCAGTTGATAGCTTTGGGAGGAAAAGGAAAGAAGAAAGTATTTTGAAAATAGATTCATCATAAGTTATATTTGCAACTGATTAAGAAAGTTTAACTCTGTGAAGTAACGTTGTCACCACTAAGCTCTGTGCCTGAAATAAACTTATTAATTTTCTTTCAACATCCAAACCTCTGTCATACATATATTCTAGATTAAGAACGCTACCATCTAAAGTGAATAAAAGAAAAGATAAAAAAGATTCTCCTCTGCCCCACATCACCACACATACATACATACATACATACATACATATATATTTATGAAGCTATTACACAATGTATAGATTTTTTTTAAAGGTCAAAAGACAGCCAAACAGTACACTGTTCATATGATATAAACTACCGGTATTTCTAAAAGCCCGATGCCATTTTCACTTGATGGCAGGAGACATCCAAGTCTTCTTAAGATTTAAAATCAGAAAGGAGTTACTGAGGTGTATCTACACAGTCAAATGAATACAGTTTGAGACCACTTTAACTGCCATAGCTCAATGCGATGGAACCCTGGGGTTTGTAGTTTTGTGTCACAGCACTCTTTGGCAGAGAAACCTAAAGATCTTGACAGGTAAAGTGGTGTCAATCTGCATTAAGTTGACAGGGTAGATGCACCTCCTAACTTCCTTATGCCCACCAAATGTATCTTCAAAGACATTGGAGAAGCAAGAAGGGCTTTCCATGGAGATCGTAGACCTCAGGAAGGCTCAGATGAAGAAATATGGCCCTTCAGATCTGCTGAACCTGAATAGAACCTGGAATTGGACTCCTGGTAAAACTTCAGTCAGTACCTTTGGGATGGTGAAGCCTTCCATCTCTACGTCCCTTTTTGCCAAACGGATGAAGCCTAAGGGGACGAGGTCAAGGAACCTCTGGCCTTCGTGGATGGCAGCCTCTGTGAAGGGCATCTCCAGGCGGTCCTTCATGGTGGGCATCCGCTCCCGGCCAATCACACGGTCTATTTCATCCTGGATTTTGGCTGGAAGGAGAATCAAGGGCAGGGCATGGAGAGCATTCAGAAAGACAGCCAATGCTGTTCCATTTCATTCACCATATTACAATGTCTGAAGGCTTACATTTTAAGTGGTCTTCCGGATTTTCATTCAGACCTCCATGGAGGTCTCCAAGGTATTGGACTTGTTTTGGTGTCAGCACCTTGGAGAGATTCTTGTGAAATACTGCTCAAAATGAATTTACTGCACTTCTAATATAACAGAGTAGTATTAGAGGAGACTCCAGGGCCATTCAGCTCAACTCGCTTCTGCCAAAGCTCTTCTGCCAAAGCTCTCCTAACATAAAGTGTATGGCAACACATGATAGGACTGAGCAAATCTATACCTGATCCTAAATGGTCAGGTTCAGTGGCCTGAAATTTTAATAGGATGTATGGTAGGACTGAGACTGAACCACAAGAGTCTAGGACTTTTCAAGCAGTCTCATTTGTGGAACAAGCAATTATTATCTTCCAGTGTTTGTACCTACTACGTGATGTAGTTTCTTTCTATAGTAGCCAATCCACAGGTCGAAGGACCATCATTACATTTTTTTGGTCCTTTTAAGTACAGAAGATCTGCAAATGAGACAACAAACAGGATTCCGAAGGTCCCTAGAAGGGAGAGCAGACACAAGGAAGGAGACAGTCAAGGAAACCCGGGGAGATATTTTTCTGTTCGCCATCCCAAGATAAGATGCTCCAGGTGTAACTGTTTATGGGACCTCCAGCTGGAAAACATGACTCAAGTGCTACAGGAAAAGGCAATGGAATCAAACATTGGGAAATACCCAATGCTTGGGGCTGCCTTTGAAGATGGCTCGGAAGCTCCAACTAGTCCAACTAGTCCAACTTACAAGGAGCGTACTACTCCCATGTTGAGTCAGCTCCACTGGCTGCCGATATGCTACCGAGCCCAATTCAAAGTGCTGGTTTTGACCTACAAAGCCCTAAATGGTTCTGGCCCATCTTACCTGTCTGAACGTATCTCCCCCTATGAGCTTTCTAGAACTCTTAGATCATCGGGGGAGGCTCTGCTCTTGGTCCCACCAGCCTCGCAGGTAAGGCTGGTGGGAACGAGGGACAGGGCCTTCTCGGTGGTGGCTTCTTGACTGTGGAACACCCTCCCCAGCAACTTACGGCAGATGCCAACTCTCTTAGGCTTCAGGAAGGCCTTAAAGACATGGTTGTGCACGCAAGCTTTTAATGAATAAGAACATGGACTTTACATGACCTGTACGAAGACTTGAGGATTCTGGATGAATGGATTTTAATCTTGGACATTCTTAAAATTTTATATAATGTGATTTTATTTTGTAATGGCATCTGTTTTATATGAATTGTTGTTTTGTAGATTGTTTTATATGAATTATTGTTGTTGCATTGAATTTTTGCCTATTTAGTGTAAGCCGCTTTGAGTCTCCTCGGAGAGAAAGGCAGGGTAAAAGAGATGTAAATAAATAAATAAATAAATACCTTGGACTTCTGGGTGCTCCAACAACGTCATGAAAAAGTATCTGATAGTGGTGCTGCTGGTTTCCGTTCCGGCGATAAATAAATCATAAATGGCCATCATCAGATTCTCTTTAGTAAATTCTGTCGTGGGGTTGTTCTTCTCCTGAAAAGGGAGAGAATTATGATGAAACCATCATCCACAACACAAAAGTTCAGTCAGCTTAGATATCTCCTTGAAACGTGAAAGAGTTTGATACCACATTAACTGCCACCACTATATCCTATGGAGTCCTGTGATTTGTAGTTTGCTGTGGCACCATTGCTCTCTGGCTAAGAAGGAGAAATATCCCAGAAAATCACAACCTCCAGAATTCTCTGTGAGTCCTCTGAAGAAGCACATATGGTTTTGCAAGAACACCAGTGTCAAGGTCTTAACCGTCCAGATGTTTTCACTGCTCCCACAACATTGGGTATTTACCTGTCATGTCCCATCCATCCCCAATGCCCCACCTGCTCCATTTTGAGGAGGAAGGCATCTACAAAGTTCTGAGGGACATCAGTGTGGTCCAAGGTCTTCTCATTCTCTTCTATCTTTCGGGCAATAAAGGCCTGGACACCATACATGTTTTTGAAGAAGGTTTGGTGAGGACCAGGCAAATAGTCCATGATCCTGGGGAAGAAGTTGTAGAGCTGAAGGGGAGAGGAAGGAGAGAGAACAAGAGTATGAATCCTTTCAGGGAACTAAATCCAGTTGCTTAATGAATTTGACCCAACTGTTTAGCAAATTGCAACTAGCAGGGACAACTGTCTAGTGAATTAAATGGACCTTGGAACAGGAGTTACAGGGGAGACCTCTTTTTTCATGGTAACATCATGAAGTGGACACCTGGGGCATTTCTACTGAGGTCACCCCTTATGATGGTGTCCCCAGACGTGGTCCAAACCCTCCTAGTAGCACCACTGGTCCAGAAAGCAGTCTTTCCTCTCTGCAGTCCTGCTTCGCCTTATTCCAAGCTGCCCCTTCCTCCTTCTCCATCTCTTTTCTTCCTCCTCCTCTTCCTTTTCTCCACCTTCATTTTTGCTTCCTCCTCCTTTCTCTTTCTCCTCCACCTCCTCTTCTTCCTCCTCCCCCATCCTCCCCCTCCTTCTCCTCTTCTTCTCCCTGTTCTCCTCTCCCTCGTTTCCATCTCCCTTCTCCTCTTCACCTGTCCTGAGACTGAGCTCTCCAGACGGAAGCCATCAATGAGCTGCTTGAGGGCCCGGAGATACTCCTCATCATTGTAGTCGAACCGTTTCCCCAGAAGGATGTGGCAGATCACATTTGATGTGACGCAGTTGAAAAGGTGTTGTGGGTTGAAGGCTTGCCCTGGATGGAAAGAGAGCAAAAGTGATTGAGGGTTGAAAATGGGACAAGGACCAGGGCTTGAATCCTACTTGAAAAGTCAGAAGTCCACATCTTTTCTTTAAATTGGCTATTATTTGATGTTTCAGAATGCTTGGAGACCCTGCATCCATTTTGCACGTGACTTTTCTTTCACGGAAGCATCACCTGGTTGTGGTCAAGTAGGACCATAGTTAAAGGGGATCCATGCCTGGTAAGCCATGTGCTAAAAACCAGATAGACCAGGAGAGAGAAACCAACTGACCAAGTTCAAAATAAGCTACAGGGGTTTATTTCAATTTGACCAAAATGAATGCAAGTACAGTAATTTTGCTTCAAAATGTACAAACATAAACATACAGAGAAATGCAAGATATCTTATACAGTTCTGATAACCATTCAACCTTCCTGTCCCCTCTCCTAATTGGCCGGAAAAGAAGCTGACTAATATCTATAGGTATAGGAAAAGTCCCTAAAACTAATATCTATAGGTATAGGAAAAGTCCCTAAAGTCCCTGCTTTAAAGACAATACCCATTGCCTCCAACATGCTTGATAAACCCATTTTTCTCTCCCATCCGTCAGACTTTCAAATTCACTGTGAATTTATCTTATAAAGACCAAGAGAAAGTGTGTAGGTGAGGGCAAGCTATTACACACAACTTTCTGTTAATGTGGGATTTGTGTATTGGTAGTGTTTAAATGAAATTTGTGTCTGGTATGTATTGCATACTGATTGTATCATCCAGAGTATGCTATAGTCTGTAAAGAGTTAATGACTGATAAGCTGTGTTGACCTTGATGTGTGGCTGGAACCTGGGGAGTGTCCAGACACAAGTGTGTTTGTACATTACTGATTGCATCTTGCTCTGTTCTGAGTTGTGTCTGCCTAGAGTGAAAGCCAAGTCCTGTTTCCGTCTGCATGTCTGTTTGTCTTGTATAGTAAAACTTTGTATATATTTTTGACCGTCTCTGACGTCTCTTCGTTCTGCGCTCCATTGACAACATACAACTGCTGCTACGCTGCAAATTACTCTGACACTTTCTATAGCTCATCTTTATTTCCATTACCCTCTTATCACTTCTTGGTGTATATTTGGAATAATAAAGATTACTCCTTCCTTCATCTTGACAGACTGAAGGAAGGAACGGAATGTCACAGTGGCTCTTGGAGATGGCTTCTACATCTGAAGCTCGCTTTGGGAGCCTCTGTATCCAATCTTGGACTCCACACCCTCCAGGAAAAAAAACCCTTATCTTTTCATATATTTCCCAAAACAGCAAACAAGAAGAACCATCCCGTTTAATCGTCTTAAATTCAAAGAACCAGGCTGGTGGTCTTCGGTAATATAGGTACTAACTTGACATTCAAATTCAAAGTTAGGTTTGTAGCAATGACTAGGAAATTAGTATTTCACCCAATGGCCCCCTTAAGTAACCCAGTAACAGAAACAGAACTTCTCATTTGGATTAATCATTTGAAAGTGCCAGGTGTCAAGGTATGGGCACTTACCTCTTTTGTCCCTGAGCTCCTTCATCAGGTGTTCTGCCTCCTCCTGGATGCGTTCCTCGATGCTCTTCTTTCCCATCCCAAAGTTCCTCAAGGTCATGAGGGAGAAGCGGCGAAGTTGGACCCATCGCTCACCGTTGGACATGAAGATACCTGGAAAAGGGAAGCCGAAAGAGCACCGGGCCCATCACGTTTGGAGAAGAAATCACTGGACTTTGCACCAGAGATACAGGCCTATCCTGTGTGAGTGCATCCAAGTCACTAGCCAATTTTTGGTGACCAAATTGATATCAGAGGGTTTTCTTCAACAAGGAAAACTCAGAGGTAGTTTTGGAAGTTCTTTCATCTGTTATACAGTCTATAGATTTGTTGACAGGCTCCCATCCAAGTCACAACCAGGGCTGAATCTGCTTATCTTCCAAGATCAGATGCGATGTGGTGCCAATACGTAATTTGGGCCCCTGGCAATGGGATAGTCCTCTTTGCCTTCCTGTGTTAGGAGTTTAAGTTCATCTGATTCATTTCACATCCTTTGTGTCTGTGTCTACCTTCAAGTTGCCCATCAACTTATGTGTCAGGATTTGGAAATTACCTGGCATTTTCTAAGTGACACCAGAGTTAATATCTCTGGCATAACCAGTGACCACCTGTCACCCCTGGGCAACGGGGCAACCCCATGTTTTCATCTTCATCAGCCACGTTGGCACCGGGAGCAGGACTACAAGGCCCATGAGGCATTACACCACCTGTCAGAGTTCAGCCACTGTAATTAGGTGTGGTGGTTAATGCAATTGTAGTAGTACATATGTTGTAGTTATACTGAGTAAGTTTTGTTGAGGGCAGATGAAAGTTGTTACAACACATGGTGTGTTGGAGAATTGCTGCTATGAGTAGTGAGGAAGAAAAAGACGTACAACAACAATAACGACAACAACATTAATCACAAACCGAGTCCTTTGTTGGTCTTATCTGATGAAGGGAAGCTTCCCCTGTTGAGGAATTCATCTCCGCTGTCCACTAAAACCTTCTTCACCACATCATAGCCATAGACAACCACCACTGGGTCCATGCCGAAATACACCATGAAGACTGATCCATACTTTTTACTCATCTGTAAAGATATTGGAGGAATGTCAGAATAGGTTTTGGAGCTAAAAGAATGAAATGTATTATATTTTGCAATAAAGGCCATGGAAAAACAAGTTACACCTGGAAAATAGATGATTAGAATAGATGATAATGGAATCCTGGGATTTGTAGTTTGGTCAGCCACCAGTTCTCTATAGCAGAGAAAGCTCAAGAACTTGTAAATTTACCACTCCCAGGATTCCATTGTATTGAGCCACAAGATCAAGTCATGCTCAACTGTACTGATTCTACAGTGTAGACACACCGTTTTGCAAACATCCTAACTCAATTCTACTGTGTATTTACGCAGTTGTGCAGTATTCTTGGCCAATGCAAGATTATTGCACAACTGTCATGTTCCTTCTCCAGGCCCGGCCCAACACGGGAGGCTAGCCACGCCCCCGCATTGGTCGCCATGTTCCCAGGGGCGCTATCGAGCCCCTGGGAGGCGTGGCCACACTTGGCCCCGCCTCCGGCACCCTGGCCCTGCCTCCCGCGCTGTGGGAGGCATGGCCGCACGACACGGGAGGCGTGGTCAAGTCTGGCCCAGCCTTCTGCGGTGCCTGCCGTAGGGACAGGGTGCCCGCCGCGCGAAGCGGAGCTGGCCACGCCTCCCGCGGCGGGCACCCTGTCCCAGCCAAGCTGCAGTGGGCGTGCACGCCCGCTGCAGCTTGGCTGGGACAGGGTGCCCGCCGAGGGAGGCGTGGCCAGCCCCGCTTCCTGCTGTGGGGGGCGGGGTCAGGGCGCCCGCATGCAGCGTAGGAGGCGGGGCCAGGTCTGGCCCCGCCTCCCGCGCTGCCCCACGCCATGGGGGCGGGGTCAGGGCACCCGCGCGTGGTGTGGGAGGCGGGGCCAGATCTGACCACGCCTCCCGCGGCGCGGTGGGGGGGCGCAAATTTTTTTTTGCGTACCCCTGAAGATTCCCTTGGGCCGGTCCTGTCCTTCTCTCGAACACACATGCTCACAATCTCTCCTCTGCCCTAATGGGTCCACATCTTGACCCTTCCATCTCCCCAGCTAAGATCGATTCCTCTCTTTTAATCTTTGCCCCTAATAACTGTGATACCAACATGCTTTGGCTTTCTGCCCCAGGGAAAAAAATCTCTTGGAAAAATTCTGTATCTCCAAGAGGAACAATGCCACTGGGCCACACATATTTTGGTGTCTTAAATGTTGGCCCTGCTTTTGGGTCTATTTGATCAGCTGATTCCAAAAATGGTACCAGTTTCCCCCTTACTCTTAGATAGCATATGTTTTGAGATATAGAACACCTGGAGGGCCGAAGTTAGCCATACCTGATCTGTACTGTAGGATGAATGCAGTTTGACACTACATTTAACTGGCATGGCTCCAGTAGCTCTTATCCTCACTGCTGCCATGTGACCTATGCACTTTATTCATTAGCCTACCCACCCACCTGTGAAGATAAAGTGAAATTGTTGTTGGTTCCATGCCTTCTTTTATATTGTTATAATGTTGCTGTTTTATTTTGTTTTATATTATTGTTATGCATTTTAATGTATTACATTTTAAACTGTGTCATTTGGGGTGGCCCCAGGTAAGGTGTCCCAAGTCCCTTCGGGGAGATGGAGGAGGGGTACAAAAGTAAAGTTGTTGTTGTTGTTGTTGTTGTTGTTGTTATTATTATTATTATTATTATTATTATTATTATTATTATTGTAGTTTGGTGAGGCAAGGAAAACTACAACTCCCATTACGCCACATAATCGAGCAATGGCAGCTAAAGTGATATCAACCTGCATTCATTTGATAATGTAGCTAAACCCATACTCAGGATTCCTGTTGGCTTCATAGGTCGGCTGTACATTGTCATATAATCCAGATTATCAAAGTATATAATACAAATTAATTGCTTTGAACTAGATTATATGAGTCTACATGGTCATATAATCCAATTCAAAGCAGGTAATAGGCATGAACGAATTATTCGGAATCGTCGTAACTCGGGATAAAATCGTATTTATTCCGAGTTGCTAATGGGGTTCCGACACGGGTTATAGCGTTTGATCTAACCCTCGATTTCAAAGCATTTGAGCCCATTCTTGTAATGGGTTTGTAATTTGATCGGAAATAAAGACATACATTTTTAAGCAACCAAACTTGGTTTTGAGGGAGGTACAGCCTAGCCTGGGCTTGCCTCCCTGACCAATCGCAGTGCACGTTCATGTAAGGGGAGGGGCTTGGACAGCCTTCCTCAAAAGCGCCTGTGCAAGCCACGAGGCTTCATTCAGGGCTGGGAGGTCGGATGGAGAAGGATGTTGGCTTTGGGTTTGCTGTGGGTGGCTGGCTTTTTTTTTTTTTTTGCTGTGCCAGTGCTTTTGTTGCTAAATTGGGGCCAGGGCAGCCATTGAAAGAAGAAGAAAAAGGTGGGAAAGGGGGTCCTTTTTTCTTTTAAAAAATTAAAAATAAAGAAGCAGGAGAAGTAAAGAAATGTTTTATTTTTGATAAAAAGGTGGGGGTTCAGACTGGAGGGCGAAACTTGTGACAGATTTTTTTTTTAAATTCAAGCATAGCATTGCAAGCAGCTACAAATGCTTTTTCTTTTTGGATTAAAAGTGGGGCTGGTAGGGGAAAGGGCTTATTTGTTGTGTGTTTGTGGCCTTGTCCAGGCCTCCTCAAGGGCACTCCAAGGCTTACTCTACAAAGCCCTTGTCTGTCTCTCCCTCGCTTTGTGTGTGTTCTTGGCGGGTTGTTGGATTGCAAGACCCATCGCTCTCAGAACCCAAATTAGCTGGGCTCCTTAAGTCTGGGGACCCAGCCACATTACACATAGCTGAATCCTTCTTTGGGTTTGAGCCTTTAGGGTTCAAGTCACAAACTCTCAGCCCCAAAAAACCCTGTGAAAAAGGAAATAACACTTTCAAGCCAGGAACAGATTTCCTTATTCTGAGGCTGATGGGCATGTGTCGGGAGTGGTTTGATGGTATGCTATGATTTTTGTTCCTGGTTGATAACTGTCACTTCCACTAGTTCTGTCACAAAAAGATGGCAAAACTTTATACATTGCCAGAACTTTGTTTTTGCGCAAAGGACATGTACTATGATAGCACATTATGATTTCTTGGGACACTGTCCACCAATTTCATGGAATTTCAGCCACAAAAACAAAGTTTCTGAAGTAGAACAAGGACTTTCAAAGTAAAGACAACCCAATGAAACAGGAAATAAGACTTTCAAACCAGGAACAGATTTCTGCAATTATTAAAAAATGGTTTTCTATAAAAGCTATGAAAATTCGCCAAAAATCAGCGGATAAGGGAAATGTTCTGAAATTTGGTGAGCTGCCAGTGGTGAATATGTTCTGCCATGGTAGCAACTTTATCAGGATATCTCAAAAAATGAGGGCGGGAGAGTCCTCTAAATTCCCCCCAGTGTTGTTTTTCGCAATTGCGCATGCACGTCCGCCATTAACAAAGTAATTACACATATTCTGAATTTTCAGAAACTATTGAATTTTTTGCTTCAAAATTCAGAAATGACTTTAGAAACAAAGCGCTAGAGACTCCTACTTTAGAAGCGAGTATTGAACCATTTTTTTCATGGATCGCACATGCCTAGCAGGTAACACTATGTAACAAAACTGATAAACAAATCTTTTTGATTGTTTAATTGTGTGGTCCTAAGTTTGTAAGTAGTTGTTCTACTCCAGAAACTTTGTATTTGTGGCTGCCACAAACTCGGTTGAATTGGTTGAGACTCAATAATGAGAGATTCATGGAAAAACTAGAACAAAATGTGCTTTAGGATGTCCCTGACACAGAAACAAAGTTTTGGCAGTTCAATAAACTAAATTCAATAAACCATGTTTTTATGACAGATCCAATTAGCAAATTGCATTTATAACCCAGAAACAAAAATCATGTTACATAGTGTAATCCAGATTTAATATGGCAGTGTATTTGGGGCCACAGTCAAAGCCTGGAGAGATCCCTCCGTTCTTGTACCAGGACAGCTAGAATCCCTCCTCTCAAACCCTTGTCTGGATGAAACATTCTGTGGGTTGCATTTGAGGCGTAAAAGGAACTTCTCCCATCTCTGGTGGTGGGGTTCAGAAACCACGTCCAGGATCTCCCTCCTTACCTTCTTAAACTGTTCTGCAATATTGGTGGGCTTCAGCTGGAGGAGGTTGCCAATGAGCGGGAGCGGCGTTGGGCCCGGGGGCCAGTTCCTCCTCTTGGCCTCCACTTTCCTCCAGGCCACAAACAGGACCAGGAAGACCACCAGGAAGAGGGTGGTGGTCCCCAAAACCTCCATGGCTCTTCAGCTCTTTTCTCTCTCTTTTGTGGTGTGGAAAGCAGCAACGAGACTGAAGTCCAGAGATAGACTTTCTCTGAAGTCCAGAATCCAAATCAACAGGAAGCGTGAAATAAGTTCAGTCATCATCAGAGAAAAAAATCACGGTTATATAACAATGGAACAGAGGCCATGTTTGTATTCCTCCTTGTTTTACTTGATCTGTTTCCCAACTCTTTCCTGGGATGGGAGTCAAGTTGGCTCAGGTCAAGTGAAGGACAGAGTTTTCCCATAAATGAAAAGGAGTCTCCACACTTGCTGGGTTTAAAGGGACAGGACCCCTATGAAAGTGGGAAAAACCCAGATTGAAGAAATAACACTTAAAAAAAAAACCTTTGAAAATACCTCGCTAGGAATGCCTATGCATACTCCCAAATGCAGTATGATAATTGTACTTCATACATTGTTTTAAAGCATAAAATAAATAGTTGCATTAAAACACCAAAATTACAATACTTATTATGTATAAAATAATAAGCAATTCCCCAGTATTTTAAGTGCAGTGAAGAAACAGATAAACAAAATGAATGTGAAAAATACAATTTTCTGCACACAAAAAAGGTATGTGCGAATTTTCTGATGAATACATCCAGAATTTTGAAGATCGCCTTTGATCTAGGATTTCCCCCAATGCAGTGGTTCTCAACCAGATGATTTGGCCTACAACTCCCAGAAATCCCAGCCAGTTTACCAGCTGTTAGGATTTCTGGGCGTTAAGGCAAAACACCTGGGGACCCACAGGTTGAGAACCACTGCCCTAATGCAATTTTCTAACACTCAACAAAAACTATCAATAGTATTACAGATATATGAACTAGATTAATATTACTGGCTTAGTTAGCAGTATTTTAGCAGTAAAATAACTTGAGCAAATATAGAGTATATGAGACCTAAATGGGGAAGAGACTATTTATGGGACTCGTAGCTCCAAAGTTCAGCTGGAGTTCCCTTTCTCTGATCTTGCAAAAAATTCCGAAACACCTCCCTAGTTTACCAAACAAGCAGAAATACGAGACAGATCCTTCTTCTAATCCAAGCAGAGGGCAAAGTATTTCATCTGACCGTCATTTGAACCATATGCAAACACATCTCGAAACGCCTTTCAGACTAAGAAGTTGTAGTATAAACTTTGGTAGATTTAGGGTACATCTACACTGCAGCATTAATGCAATCTGACATTACTTTTAACAGTCCAAGAGACACACTTATCTATACCAAATACCAAATAGCGAAACAACAAGTTGTCAACTGTTATACACAATAGTGTTATACAGTACTTAAACATATTAGTTATATCTTCACCTTTCCGTATAGTCTTATAATTGGTTGATAAACAAAGAGAAAGAAATGTGTTTTTTGAAAAGTCTCTGCAGCAATGAGTCAGGCCCTTGAGGTATCCTTGGGAAAGTGTCAACAAAGATCTCCAGGTTGAATCCTTGTTTATAACTCTGACAGTTTGAACTACCTCCACAAGGAGTATACAGATTACCAACGGGACTTATATTTAAAATACTATATGTATGAGTGAAGACAAAGTCCAGTTGTGACCGACTCTGTGGGTTGGTGCTCATCTCCATTTCTAAGTCGAAGAGCCAGCGTTGTCCATAGACAGCTCCAAGGTCATGATCGTCTCACCTTGTTCCTCCACAGCACCAAAGTAGGCATTCCACCCTATTAACCCACATGATGTACCCTCCTCCGTATTAACCTAGCCTTTAACTAACAAGGTGAATAGGGAGTGGACAGTGGACTTCCTGAGCCACTCTCCTTTGTGTCATCCCTGCAAGACTTACATCCTATTGAAGCTCTCAGGCCCTCTAATTTTTTGGCTAAAATTTTGGTAGCTCCTGAAATACCTCAACCATTTTTGGTTAATTAGAAAAATGAAATGTTGACTTCAAAGCTGTCCATGCTGATTGTAGGAACCCAGGAACAAGGAGTACATGCCATTTTTGTAGAGAGGAGTCTATAGTTCAGTTTCTATTGCTTATAGTAGAAGTATTTTGGCCACATCATGAAAAGGCAGGAAAGCTTGGAAAAGATCACGATGCTGGGGAAAATGGAAGGAAAAAGGAAGAGAGGCCGACCAAGGGCGAGATGGATGGATGGATGGATGGTATCCTTGAAGGGACTGGCTTGACCTTGAAGGAACTGGGGGCGGTGACGGCCGACAGGGAGCTTTGGCGCGGACTGGTCCATGAGGTCACCAAGAGTCGGAGACAACTAAACGACTGAACAGCAGCATAGTAGAACCATAGGACTGAAGAGTCATCCCAAGAGTCATCTAATCCAACCTTCTCCTGATGCGGAAATCCACATCTAAAACACCTTGAGAAGTTTCAAACCTCCTTCTTCTGTGATTGAGGGACATGCAGCTAGAAATATGGAAGATTATTTCACTATATGACCACAGCAGCCAGACTGTAGTATGTGAAAAGATGGAAGAATTCTACCCTACCTCCCATGGAGGACTGATGGATTAAACTGTTTGAGTAGAAATGAGCAAAAGAAATGCCAATGTGCTCACACTCCTCTGGACATCTTCCAGCGGACCAAAATGCTCCTGAAACTGTGGAGCGCAGACGGGACACAGGAGTATTTCAGGTGAGGTCTCACCACCTCCAGCTGTAGGGAAACGTGGGGAGTCCTTCTACTACTGGGCCCCTTGCTATATTTGGGGGGCCAGAATCAACCTCAGTATTGCCAATGGCAAAAAAGGATGAGCAGGAGTTCAAACCTCTGCATATGAGCTGCCTGAGATCTTTGTCCCAAAAAAGACCCAGGACTGTTTACTGATCATTTTATTTAAAAATGGAGAGTAGAAAAAGGAAATAATAGATTACCAACAATGACATGGGTAATATTAGAAATATTGAGGATTATTGGAATACATTTGTAGGTGAAGTGTCACCAAGATAAACAATTATTCTATGCAAAGCAAGCTACAGTTCTGTTCTGACTAAGGGTGCATCTATCAATGTTTGAATGAACTCAGTATGGCACCACTTTGACTGCCATGGATTTATGCTATGGAGTCCTGGGAGTTGTAGTTTAGTGAGTCACGTCCACTCTTGGGCTGAAAAGGCTAAAGATCTTGCAAAACTAAAACTCCCAGGAATCCATAGAAAAGATAAAGTGGGTCTAAACTACATTCATTCTAAACTATAGATGCACCCAAGGACTGGCTAAATTGGTGGAACACTAAACAAGTGATTTTAAAGGTCCAGACTGTAGTGGTTAACTAGGACTGTGGATAAGGGGATCTTTGCCTGGCAAGTGTGTGCAACACCAGATAGGCCAGGACAGAGAAACCCACTCACCAGGTTGAAAACAAACCACAGACGTCTATCACAATTTGGCCAAAAAGTACAGCAATTTGCTTCAAAATGTGCATTCATAAGCATACAGAGAAATGTAAGACATCTTGTATAGTTCTGACAGCTATTCAGACTTTCAGTTCCCTCCCCTGATTGGCCAGAAACAAACTGTCTAGGACCCATGCCAGGATTGACTGGAAGGGAGAAATGCAGCTGGAGATTGGTCAGAGTGAAGGATCAATCGGCTGAAGAAAGATCTCCTGGGAGGACACAATATGGGGAAAACAAATGGTAAAGATTTATTGATGGGCTTCTGATGAGCTCAAATGTCCAGTTTTGTGCCGAACAAAGATAGGAGCTTCAGAAAACCAAGGTGCAGGTCCCCTGGAACACAAGGTGATGATCTTGGGTAATCAAAGGCTTGGTTGTCAATAAATTTAACACATGCACATAGTCTAAGTCTCTGTTTATGCAGGCAGCAATATTTCAGCTTCAAGTGAATCATATAACTAGATAAACAGTTTTGGGTTTATCTGGGCTGACGCGAGAAGCCATACACATAAACAATGGGTTTGGTGATTATCTGGCTTGGGAAACAGTCAGAGGGTTTGCCCAGTCTTCATGGTCTCAGGGGATTATCTTCACTGGGTCATGGCTATGTCTTGATACATACTATCAGGATGCCATTGCCGTCTGTAGTGAGGTCAGTTTGATGTCTTGCTATTCAAATGGAACAATCTGCACTAAGAAGAAAACTTCACAAGAACTTCATGGGAGTGGAATGGCTTCTTCAACTCAAGAAGAAGGGAATTGGTGTGGGATGGTCAGGATGCCATTGCCGTCTGTAGTGAGGTCAGTTTGATGTCTTGCTATTCAAATGGAACAATCTGCACTAAGAAGAAAACTTCACAAGAACTTCATGGGAGTGGAATGGCTTCTTCAACTCAAGAAGAAGGGAATTGGTGTGGGATGGTCAGGATGCCATTGCCGTCTGTAGTGAGGTCAGTTTGATGTCTTGCTATTCAAATGGAACAATCTGCACTAAGAAGAAAACTTCACAAGAACTTCATGGGAGTGGAATGGCTTCTTCAACTCAAGAAGAAGGGAATTGGTGTGGGATGGTCAGGATGCCATTGCCGTCTGTAGTGAGGTCAGTTTGATGTCTTGCTATTCAAATGGGACAATCTGCACTAAAAAGAAAACTTCACAAGAACTTCATGGGAGTGGAATGGCTACTTCAACTCAAGAAGAAGGGACTTGGTGTGGGATGGTCAGGATGCCATTGCCGTCTGTAGTGAGGTCAGTTTGATGTCTTGCTATTCAAATGGAACAATCTGCACTAAAAAGAAAACTTCACAAGAACTTCATGGGAGTGGAATGGCTTCTTCAACTCAAGAAGAAGGGAATTGGTGTGGGATGGTCAGGATGCCATTGCCGTCTGTAGTGAGGTCAGTTTGATGTCTTGCTATTCAAATGGAACAATCTGCACTAAGAAGAAAACTTCACAAGAACTTCATGGGAGTGGAATGGCTACTTCAACTCAAGAAGAAGGGACTTGGTGTGGGATGGTCAGGATGCCATTGCCGTCTGTAGTGAGGTCAGTTTGATGTCTTGCTATTCAAATGGGACAATCTGCACTAAAAAGAAAACTTCACAAGGACTTCATGGGAGTGGAATGGGCTCCTCAGCGTGGGGTGAAGCAGAAGGGGACCTGGCGTGGGACATTCAGAATACCACTGACGTCCGGTGTGAGGTCTATTTTGGGCACTCCGGGAGCGTGTTTGAGGTTGAAGTTTTGCAGGACGGTGGTGATGAAGATGAAGAGCTCCATCCGGGCCAGTCCTTCGCCAAGACAGTTCCTCTTTCCTGCAGGAGAGCCGAGCAGAAGATACTTGGTTTGGGGTGGGGGGAATTATTGACAGTCAACCTTCTGGATCCGCAGATTCTTTATGCATGGATTCTACCACCCGATAATGGATTTTTTTTTTGTTTTAAATTGCAAAAAGTAAACCTTGGTTTTGCCATTGTATATGAAGGACACATTTTACTATCCGGTTATATATAAGTAGCATATGTACCAAGTGTTACCTAGGTATGCATTTTCCAATAGGACCTTTTCTCCATCCATAAAAAACACACTGCTCTGAGTACAGGATTCTGTCAAGAACTAAATTATTATTACCCATGTATTGTCATTTTAAGGACTCCTTTCTCCTTCTCCAGCTCACTTCCTTCCTGTCTGGTCCTCTGAGAAGACTTCTCTTAGCAACTTTTCATGGCAGTGCTCTTTTCCTCGAGCAGTGCTCTGGCCTTCTTCTATTTGTTATGTCTCCCTCTGAGGTAGCCTTTCTATCTCTGTACTGCCCTCTTGTGCTTGCTTCTGAGTACTACATATATAAATACACATTTATTAGTTTTTGGGGCCCTAGTCCAGAATGAGCTGGGTTGTTTAGTTGACACCCTCCCAGTATTTTAAGTTAGATAATGAAGGGTATGTGTGTTAAGTTTGCTGCACATCCAGCAAGCCATGTAGGAGTCTTTGGGGAACAAACATACATTCATATTTTCATTTTTGGATATATATATATAAATCCCATCTATCAATCTATCTATATAGATGGGAATCCCTATAGGATTATGTGCAAATTTATAAGTCAACCTAGGGCTAGTTATTCCCAAAAGCTGGCTATTCAGAAATACCTACCTGCAGAGAAAGGCATGTCAGCTCCGTTCTTCTTGAAGCGCCCATCTTTGTCCAAGAAGTGCTCCGGGTTAAACTGATACGGATTTGCATATTGCTTAGGATCATGGAGCGCAGAGCTTAGGATGGGGTAGATAGTGGCCCCCTGTTCCAAAAAAGCAAAAAAAAAAAAACAAACCAAACAGGGAAGAGAACTAGGTAAACATCTACACACAACTACTAAGAGAGTCAACAATTCTTTTGCGGTGCTTGCACAAAGGCATGGTGACACTGAGTTGCATGTGGTCCATGATCCCGTTTTGGGACTCCAAAAGTAAGGAGCCTTGTGTTGACTTCCTTCTTAATGTAAGGAACCTTGTAAGCATTTCCTTAACTTAAAAAGCCATTGTCTCTGATAATGTAAATGTGTTGTATTTCCCCAAAAGTTTAACAAGTCAGCAATGTCAACAGTTAATCATTTGTCAGAGTTCTCATTAGCAACTTTTAATTGTATTTCCTGAGTGTAGTTGTAGGACGCTTTTCACTTGATGGCAGGAGACATTCCAGTCTCCCTAAGTTTTAAAATCCAGAAGCAGTTACTGAGGTATAGGTACACAGTCAAATGAATACAGTTTGAAACCAATTTAACTGTTATGACTCAATGTTGTGGAACCCTGGGATTTGTAATTTGGTGCCGCAGCACTCTTTGGCAGAGAAACCTAAAGATCTTGTAAAGTCCAGATTCCATGATTCGATTGCATTGAGCCATGGCAGTCAAGTGGTGTCAACCTGCATTAATCTGACAGTGTAGATGCACACCCTATATTCCTTATGGCCACCAAATGTGCCTGCAAAGACACTGGAGAAGCAAGAAGGGCCTTCCGAGGAGATCGTAGTCTTCAGGAAGGCTCATATGGATCTGCGGAACCTGAATAGAACTGAAGACAAAGTTGGACTCCTGGTAAAACTTCAGTCTGTACCTTTGGGATGGTGAAGCCTTCCAGCTCTATGTCTCTTTTCACCATACGAATGAGGCCTAAGGGGACGAGGTCAAGGAACCTCTGGCCTTCGTGGATGGCGGCCTCTGTGAAGGGCATCTCTTGACGGTCCTTCATGGTGGGCATCCGCTCCCGGCCAATCACGCGGTCTATTTCATCCTGGATTTTGGCTGAAAGGAGAGTCAAAGACAAGGCATGGAGAGCATTCAGAAAGACTGCTGTTCCCTTCTATTCACCATATTACAATATCTTAAGGCTTACATATTAGGCGGTCTTCTGGATTTTCATTCAGACCTCCATGGAGGTCTCCAAGGTATTGGACTTGTTTTGGTGTCAGCACCTTGGAGAGATTGTGAGCAAATCACATTCTCTCCTCTGAAGACCTCTCTGAAAAATCACTTACCAAGAAAACCCCTGATGAGATGACCTTAGGGTTCCCAGAAGTCAGAAATGACTTGAAGGCACTCAATAACAAAGAAAAAGAAGAATCATTCCTGGTAAGCAATGATCTGAGATGTTTTCCTTATGAAAATAATTGGTGTATATTTGAGAATATACAGCAAGATAGGCGAGGAAAGAGAAATCTGAAGTTGAGTCATGTTGAGAGGCTGGGAGTCTTGCTTAGAGTAAAGCTTTCCTCTTGAAGTAGGAAGGACATCAGAGGAAAGCTAAGGTGTCTCTCCTCCAAGAGAGGATTGAGAGGTGTGTGACAAGGAAGAGGAAGTGACATCAGCAACCTCTCCAAAGATATCAATTTAAAATCTGGATTTTTCTGGATTCAACTAGAGTGAATCTCATTGGAACTGAGAATCAGTACAGAAGATCTGCAGATGAGACAACAAACGGGATTCAGAAGGTCCCTAGAAGGGAGAGCAGATATGAGGAAGGAGACAGTCAAGGAAACCTGGGGGGATATTTTTCTCTTCGCCATCCCAAGATAAGATGCTCCAGGTGTAACTTTTTATGGGACAGCCAGCTGGAAAACACGACAAGTGCTACAGGAAAAGACAATGGACTCAATTGTTGGGAAATACCTTGGATATCTGGATGCTCCACCAATGTCATGAAGAAGTATCTGATGGTGGTGCTGGTGGTTTCCGTTCCAGCGATAAATAAATCATAAATGGTCATCATCAGATTCTCTTTAGTAAATTCTGTTGTGGGGTTGTTCTTCTCCTGCAAAGGGAGAGAATTATGGGGAACCATCATCCACAACACAAATGTCCAGTCAGCTTGCATATCTCCTTGAAATGTGAAATAATTTGATACCACGTTAACTGCCACCACTACATCCTATGGAATCCTGTGATTTGTAGTTTGCTGTGGCACCATTGTTCTCTGGCTAAGAAGGAGAAATATCCCAGAAAATCACAACCTCCAGAATTCATTGGGGATTTACCCGTCATGTCCCATCCATCTCTCAAGTCCCACCTGCTCCATTTTGAGGAGGAAGGCATCTACGAAGTTCTGAGGGACATCAGTGTGATCCAAGGTCTTCTCATGCTCTTCTACCTTTCGGGCAATAAAGGTCTGGACACCATAGATGTTTTTGAAGAAGGTTTGGTGAGGACCAGGCAGATAGTCCATGATCCTGGGGAAGAAGTTGTAGAGCTGAAGGGGAGAGGAAGGAGAGAGAACAAGAGTATGAATCCTTTCAGGGAACTAAATCCAGTTGCTTAATGAATTTGATCCAACTGTTTAGCAAATTGCAACTAGCAGGGACAACCGTCTAGTGAATTAAATGGATTTTGGAACATGAGTTACAGGGGAGACATCTTTTTTCATGGTTACATCATGAAGTGGACACCTGGGGCATTTCTACTGAGGTCACCCCTTACGATGGTGTCCCCAGATGTGGTCCAAACCCTCCTAGTAACACCACTTGTCCAAAAAGCAATCTTTCCTCTCTGCAGTCCTACGTCAACTGATTCCAAGCTGCTTTCCATTCCTTTGGTGCCCCTCCTCCTTCTCCATCTCTTCCTCCCCACTTCCTCCTCTTCCTCCTTCACGTCCTCTTCCTTTTCTCCACCTTCATTTTGCTTCCTCCTCCTTCCTCCTTCTCCTCCACCTCCTATTCTTCCTCCTCTCCCATCCTCCCCCTCCCCTCCTTCTCCCTGTTTTCCTCCTCCTCCTCTCCTTCTCCTCTTCACCTGTCCTGAGACTGAGCTCTCCAGTCGGACACCATCAATGAGCTGCTTGAGGATCTGGAGGTACTCCTCATCATGGTAATCGAACCGTTCCCCCAGAAGGACGTGGCTGATCACATTTGATGTGATGCAGTTGAAAAGGTGTTGTGGGTTGAAGGCCTGCCCTGGATGGAAAGAGAGCAAAAGTAGTAGAGGTTTGGGAATGGGAGATGGACTGTAGGAGATCAGAGTTTGAATCTGACTGTTATTTGATGTTTCACTATGATGAACCAATTTTTCCTCTCCCACCCATCAGACTTAAAACTTCACCCCTATTTATCTCATAAAGACCAAGGGAAAGTGTGTAGGTGAGGACAAGCTACGAGGGCTATCCACAAAGTAGGTTACATTTTGGATTTTAAAAAGGACAAAGTATAGGAGAAATCATTTATGATATGCAGCTGAAAAGCACATTTCAATACTACAATCTCACGTAATCCCCACTGAAATCTAGGCACGTTTCATATAGATAAATGAGTTTGAAAAGGTTTTCCCCAGTAAATTTGCTGCCTCTCTCCTCCGTTTCCCACAATGGGGGCGTGGCTGGCAGCGCGGCATTTTGGCTACTCTGCAGGAAGGGAGAAGGGGGAAGAGCTGAGGACACAAGCGGGAATTTACTGGAGCAGTACTTTTCAAACTCATTTATCTATATGAAACGTGCCTAGATTTCAATGGGGATTACATGAGATTGTAATATTGGAATGTGTCTTTCAGCTGCATATGGTAAATGATTTATCCTATACTTTGTCCTTTTTAAAATCCAAAACGTAACCTACTTTGTGGATAGCCCTCGTATTACAAACCCACAACTTCCCATATCTCATCTTTATTTTCCATTACTCTCTTCTAGAGGTATATACAGATTACTCCTTCCTTCATCTTGGGGGATGGAAGAAGAAATTGAATGTCACAGTGGCTCTTGGAGATGGCTTCTACATCTGGAAGCTAGCTTTGGGAGCCTCTGTATCCAACCTTGGATTCCACGTCCTCCAGAAAAAAAACCCCTTATCTTTTCATCAATTTCCTAAAATGGCAAACAAGGTTTTCCTTTTCCTTTTGAAGAACCATTCCATTTAATCGCCCTAAATTCAAAGCACCAGACCTGTGGTTTTCAGCAATACATGTACTAACTAGACATTCAAATTCAAAGTTAAGTTTGTAGCAATGACTAGGAAAGTAGTATTTCACCCAATGGCCACCTTAAGTAACCAATAACAGAAAAGATGAAAGTTGCATTATTTCTCATTTGGATTAATCATTTAAAAGTGCCAGGTGTCAAGGTGTGAGGACTCACCTCTTTTGTCCCTGAGCTCCTTCATCAGGTGCTCTGCCTCCTCCTGGATCCGTTCCTCGATGCTCTTCTTTCCCATCCCAAAGTTCCTCAAGGTCATGAGGGAGAAGCGGCGAAGTTGGACCCACCGCTCACCATTGGACATGATGATGCCTGGAAGAGAGAGACCGAAAGAGGAACGAGCTCACACGTTTGGAGAATAAATCATGGACTCTTCACCAGGGCCTCCAGGTCACTGGCCAATTAATGGTGACCCAATGGATATCAGAGGGTTTTCTTAGACAAGGAAAACTTAGAGGTGGTTTGGGAAGTTCCTTCCTGTGTTATACAGTCTATGGATTTGTTGACAGGCTCCCATCCAAGTCCCAACCGGGGCTGACACTTCTGAGCTTCCAAGATGAGATGGGATGTGGTGCCATTACGTAATTGGGACCCTGGCAATGGGATAGTCCTCTTTGCATTCCGGTGTTAAGAGTTTCTCTGGCTCATTTCCTATCCTCTGGAAAGAACAGAAATCTCTATGTTTTTTGTTCTTCTAGCAGAAGACCATTATAACTGTTGGGTTGTTGTATGTTTTCCGGGCTGTCTGGCCATGTTCCAGAAGTATTCTCTCCTGATGCTTCGCCCACATCTATTGCAGGCATTCTCACCTCACAATCTCTGAGGATGCCTGCCATAGATGTGGGTGAAACGTCAGGAGAGAATACTTCTGGAACATGCCCATACAGCCCGGAAAACATACAACAACCCTGTGATCCTGGCCATGAAAGCCTTCGACAACACATTATAACTGTGGTTTTGGATAGAATAGAATCCCTTTTGCAAGAACTAATAGAATCCCTTTCACAAGAACAGGAGTTTTATGATGGCGTAGAAGCCCTGACATCATGGTGACTGCATTGATTTCACAAGGAAGGCTCACAAGTAGTTTTGCCAGTTCCTTCCTCTGAAACAGAGCCCAGGGTATCTGGGATTCCTTGGAGAACGTTCTTTTATTTGGATGGCCACTGTCTAAAAAGGCACCTTTCTCCAAGCTCTGGAAGTTCTAGCCTTCAGCATTTGAGGAAAAGGGACCAAAGTCAGATCTTGTGTCTAAATGTGCCTTCAAGTCCCTTCTTAACATATGGTGAAAAATGAATTTCACAGGGTTTTTTAAGGCAAGGGATCCTCAGAAGTACTTTTGCCATTGCTTTCCCCTGAAATACAGCCTATAGTACCACCTGGTCTCCAAGGCAGTCTCCTCCCCATAGTGCTAATAATGGTGAACCCTTCCAAGATCAGATGAGATCTGGTCCTACTAAGTATTTGGGCAGGCTAGGTTACCATATCCATATAGTTGGAATGGGCTCCAACAACTGTTGAGTTTCATGCAGGATCTTTAGATACCGCATCCCAAGAACTGGCAGATATCTAGAAAGGAGAGTTTGAACAGTGGAACCAATAGCCAAAAGAAAGATGGTGGTTCCAGAGAAGGAGGCCTATCACCTTTTTTGGGCATTAGGGTCTACTGTCCAACTGTTCTTACTCCTGACAAGTTCCTTCTTATGGTAAATCAAAATCCACTTTGGTTTTGGAGCTGAAATGGAGTGGGAAATAGACCTTAGATGGGGTGGTCCTGGAAATAAAATGGTGCCATATCCAGTAGTCATAGGGATGATACAGCAATTCCCTTATTTGGCATGTTCTGGCAACATCTGGGGTATTTTCTCCTGGATATTTGCATGCATTTAGATGGGCATATGGCACAGTTTTAGGTCAATTTTATCAAATTATGGCAACTTTAAAAAATGGGGTCTTTTGGGGTGTCCACCTGGTGCTTTGGTTGGTTGCAAAAATGAAGATTTTGGGTTCACATTCATCTTGTTTTGGGTTTCAATCAAGAGAGAAAAACCTTGTTTTACAAGGAAAGAAAATCGGAGCAAAAGTACTGGGTGATCTTGAGCATGTCATATTTTCTCAGCGTCATAGTGTCACCACAACTTGAGGGCACACAACAACAACAATAACAACAACATTAACCACAAACCGAGTCCTTTGTTGGTCTTATCTACCAAAGGGAAGCTTCCCCTGTTGAGGAATTCCTCTCCGCTGTCCAATAAAACCTTCTTCACCACGTCATAGCCATAGACGACCACCACTGGGTCTAAGCCAAAATACACCATGAAGACCGATCCGTACTTTTTATTCATCTGCAAAGATATTGGAGGGATGTCAGGATAGGTATTGGAGCTAAGAGAGCCAAATTTATTATATTTTGCAATAAAGGCCATGGAAAAACAGGTTACATCTTGTATACAAACGATTAGTTCCCTCTAGGGTTGGCCCACTAAATCAACTGTTGAATGTTAAGTCAATGTGTAAGTAGGCTCAGTGGATTGGATGTGTCTACTCTACTTGAAATCAAGATTGCATTTTTCCAAGTAGGGTTAACCCACTGGATCTACTGTTGAATGAAACAAGAGCTAAGTAAGCCCAATTGATTGATGGGTTTATTCTATTTGCAAGCAATGCTTGGACGTAGGCCAAGGCTTTTGTTGGTAGAAAATAGGCGGTATGAGGAATTATGGGGAGATAAAAATAGGATTTGCAATCAACCAGTGAGTCAATAGCCACACCCACCGTCTTATCTTACCGGGGTCTAGGGTGGCAACCTGTGCTCGATGGGGTCCCACTCCCCCTAAGGACTCAGGACCATTGCAGTCGGGGGGTCCTCTTGGACTCAGCGCTGATGCTTGATGCTCAGGTGTCGGTCCGCCAGCTGCGGCTCTATCTCGTGAAGTTTGACTTGGCCATGGTGGTCCACACCCTAGTTACCTCTAGACTAGATTACTATAACGTGCTCTATGTGGGGCTGCCTTTGAAGACGGCCCGGAAACTCCAATTGGTACAAAGGTTGGCTGCTGGGTTAGTAACTGGAGCGAGCTACAGGGAGTGGTCAACCCACCTGTTTAAACAGCTCCACTGGCTACTGATAAGTTTCTGGTCCCAATTCAAGGTGCAGGTCATCACCTATAAAGCTCTAAATCAGTGATGGCCAACCTATGACACGCATGTCAGCACTGACACGCCTCGCCATTTTTGCTGACACGCTGCCACATGCAGATTGATTGGATGACTAATGTCTTTTGTGGCCAAATTTGGTGTGATTTGGTCCAGTGGTTTTGTTGTTTACTCCATAGGAATAATGCATGTTACGTGTATATGTGTGTGTGTGTGTATGTATATATATCTCAATTATTATTCTATTATTATATTATTACTATATTATTATTATTATTTTATTATTATATTATATTATTATTATTATTCATTATTCATGACTACATTGAAACTACAATAGAGAGAAATCAGCGTGGAAACTGCAAGAGGTACCATAGATTGTTGTACATGGAAATAATGGTAGTAAATAGCTTTTGATTTATTAAATACAGTTATATATTACAATTATATATTTTTGTTATTTAAACTATACATATTGCGAAATTATGGTTTTTTTCTCGAAGTGACACACCACCCAAGTCATGCTAGGTTTTTTGGTGAATTTTGACACACCAAGTGCAAAAGGTTGCCCATCATTGCTCTAAATGGTTTTGGACCTGCTTATCTCCACGATTGCATTCTCTCCTACGAATCTACGTGGGCTCTAAGATCTGCCGGGGAGGCCTTCCTCTCGCTCCCACCTCCTTCTCAAGCATGGTTGGTGGGGACAATGGAGAAGGCCTTCTTGGTGGTGGCCCCTCGGCTCTGGAACTCCCTTCCCAGGGATATTAGACAGGCACCCACCCTGTCTACTTTTCGCAAGGACCTAAAAACGTGCATGTTCCGGTGTGCCTTTGTGTAAGTCGTCTCACAAGATTCTCAGCCCAATGATACCTCACCTTCAGCCACTGCCCTTTATCACAGTCCCTGTCGCATAGGTTTTTAGTGTTATCACTGACACGTCTCTCCAACTCACTTATGACAGCCTGACACCATGAATTACCCAGAGTTTTATGCACAACTCTAATTCTCTGAATGTCCAGTAATTATTATTACCCAGGCTCTAAACTGCTGCTGAAGTTGTTTATGTCGTTTTATGTTTATTTTATGTCGATATGATGTTTTAAATTGTTGATTGTGTTTTTAACCCATGTTTGATCAAGCTTGTCCCCATGTGAGCCACTCTGTGTCCCTTCGGGGAAATGGAAGCCGGATACAAAAAAAAAGTTATTATTACAATAGAGTCTCACTTATCCAACACTCGCTTATCAAACATTCTGGATTATCCAATGCATTTTTGTAGTCAATGTTTTCAATACATCATGATATTTTGGTGCTAAATTCATAAATACAGTAATTACTACACAGTATTACTGCGTATTGAACTACTTTTTCTGTCAAATTTGTTGTATAACACGATGTTTTGGTGCTTCATTTATAAAATCATAACCTAATTTGATGTTTAATAGGCTTTTCATTAATTTCTCCTTATTATCCAACATATCCGCTTATCCAACCTTCTGCCGGCCCGTTTATGCGAGACTCTACTGTATTTATTACTATCTCTTGCTTTTGGCTTGTGAAATTGGGAGCACTTTGACCATTGGGTGTCTTCAAGGGTGTGGTGTCTTAGGGTGCATCTACACTGTTGAACTAATGTAGTTTGGCACCACATTGATAGACATGGCCTTGTTTTGTGGAATCCTGGGAGTTGTAGCTTTGCAAGATCTCGAACCTTCTCTGGGTGCATCTATCCTGTGGAATGGGTGCAATTTCACACCACTTTGACTGGCATGGCTCAATGTTATATATTCCTGGGATTTGAGGTTTGGTCAGCCTCTAGCTCTCTATAGTAGAGAAAGCTCAAGACCTTGTAAATCTACCACTCCCAGGATTCCACTGCATTGAGCCACAAGTTCAAGTTGTGCTCAGCTGTATTGATTCTATAGTGTAGACACACCCCTTGGCAAACAGCTTAACTCAATTCTGCTTTGTATTCATGCAATGCTCAAATTGTGCAATATTCTTGGCCAGTGCAAGAACATTGCATAACTGTCATGTTCCTTCTCTCGAACACACATGCTCACAATCTCTCCTCGGCCCTAATGGGTCCACATCTTGACCCTTCCATCTCCTCAGCTAAGATCGATTCCTCTCTTTTAATCTTTGCCCTTAAAAACTGTGATACCAACATGCTTTGGCTTTCTGCCCCAGGAAAAGAAAAATCGCTTGGAAAAATTCCATATCTCCAAGTGGAACAATGACACTGGCCAAGACACATGTTGGTGCCTCAAATATTGGCCCTGCTTTTAGATCTGTTTGACCTGCTGCTTCCAAAAATGGCACCGGTTTCCCCCATACTCTTAGATAGCATAAGTTTTGAGATATAGAACACATGGCATCTGAGGTTAAGAAGTCATAACAACCTAATCTAAGAAACTAGAGATTATATGGTCTATCAAGCATGGAGTCATGCCAGTTCAAAGTCCAAAACACCTAGAAAGCCAAAGTTTGCCCATGCCTGCTCTACACTGTAGAATGAATGCAGTTTGACACCACTTGTAACTGGCATGGCTCCGTGCTATGGAATCATGGGAGTTGTAGTTTGGTGAGGCAGGGAAAGCTGGAGACCTTCTCAAACTACATCTCCCATTATCCCACAGAATCGAGCAATGGAAGCTAAAATGATATCAAACTGCATTCATTCAATACTCAGGATTCCTGTTGGCTTCACAGGTTGGATGTACACTATTATATAATCCAGATTATCAAAGTAGATAATACAAATTAATTGCTTTGTACTAGATTATATGAGTCTACATGGCCCTATAAATCAATTCAAAGCAGGCAACACTATGTAACAAAAATTGATAAACAAATTCTGTTCCTGGTTTGAAAGTGTTATTCCTGTTTAATTGTACAGTCCTAACTTTGAAAGTACAGTAGAATCTCACTTATCCAACACTTGCTTATCCAACGTTCTGGATTATCCAACACATTTTTGTAGTCAATGTTTTCAATAAATCATGATATTTTGGTGCTAAATTCGTAAATACAGTAATTACTACATAGCATTACTGAGTATTGAACTATTTTTTCTGTCAAATTTGTTGTAGAACATGATGTTTTGGTGCTTAATTTGTAAAATCATAACCTAATTTGATGTTTAATAGGCTTTTCCTTAATCCCTCCTTATTATCCAACATATTCACTTATCCAACATTCTGCCGGCCTGTTTATGTTGGATAAGTGAGACTCTCCTGTAGTTATTCTACTCCAGAAACTTTGTATTTGTGGTTGCCATAAACTCGGTTGAATTGGTTGAGACTCAATGATGAGAGATTCATGGGAAAACTAGAACAAAATGTGCTTTAGGATGTCCCTAACATAGAAACAAAGTTTTTGCAGTTCAATAAACTAAATTCAATAAACCATGTTTTTATAATAGAGCCAATTTGCAAATTGCATTTATAACCCAGGAACAAAAATCATATTACATGGTGTAATCACTTCACTTAACTTCACTTTATTTCTTAATTAGTCGCTCTCCACCAGAGTGCTCCGAGCGATTTACAATTTAAAATAATCCATATTTCATATGACAGTGTAGATGGGGCTACAGTCAAAGCCTGGAGAGATCCCTCCGTTCTTGTACCAGGGCAGCTAGAATCCCTCTTCTCAAACCTATGTCTGGATGAAACATTGTGTGGGTTGCATTTGAGGCGTAAAAGGAACTTCTCCCATCTCTGGTGGTGGGGTTCAGAAACCACGTCCAGGATCTCCCTCCTTACCTTCTTAAACTGTTCTGCAATATTGGTGGGCTTCAGCTGGAGGAGGTTGCCAATGAGCGGGAGCGGCGTTGGGCCCGGGGGCCAGTTCCTCCTCTTGGCCTCCACTTTCCTCCAGGCCACAAACAGGACCAGGAAGACCACCAGGAAGAGGGTGGTGGTCCCCAAAACCTCCATGGCTCTTCAGCTCTTTTCTCTCTCTTTTGTGGTGTGGAAAGCAGCAACGAGACTGAAGTCCAGAGATAGACTTTCTCTGAAGTCCAGAATCCAAATCAACAGGAAGCGTGAAATAAGTTCAGTCATCATCAGAGAAAAAAAAAATCACAGTTATATAACCATGGAACAGAGCCCATATTTGTATTCCTCCTTTATTTACCCGATCGATTTCCTAACTTTGTCTTGGAATTGGAGTCAAGTTGGCACATGTCAAGTGAAGAACAGAGTTTCCATGCAAATGAGAAGGAGGTTCCACACTTGCTGGGCATAAGGGCAAGGACCCCCATAGAAGTAGGAACGGCAGGTTGAACAAAGAACACTCACAATACTTATTATCTGCAAAATAATAAGTATTTCCCTGTATTGTCAGTGCAAAAAAGAAACAAACAAAATTCTATGTCCAAAATACTGTTTTCTGCACAAAAATGCATGGGTGAATTTTCTGCAGAATAGACTCAGAACTGTGAAAATCTCCCTCAATCTCCCTTAATGAGATTTATGGATTTGGAAAACGATTTGGACATGAGATTTTATATGGTTTTAATCTGTTTGATTGGTTTATGTGTTTTCATTGCTTATTTATTTAGATTATTTATATTTTGATCAGGTGTGTTTTATTGTACCGATACAGCATTCAATTTTTGCCGTATTTCTAAGCCGCCTTGAGTCTATTCAGGGTCGAGAAAGGTGGGGTAGAAATGAAGTAAATAAATTTCCTAACACTCGGCAAAAATGATCAATAGTATTTCAGATATATGAACTAGCTTAATTGAGCAGTATTTTGCAAACAGAGAGGAAATATAGCGTACAGGAGAAATTGGAAGACACTTTGTTTATGTGGATCTTAGCTCCAAAGTCCACCTGGAGTTCCCTTTCTCTGATCCTGCAAAAAATTCAAAAACACTCCCCCAGTTTACAAAAGAAGCAGAAATACGAGACAAATCCTCCTTCTAATCCAAGCAGAGGGCAAGATATTTCATCTGACCCTCGTTAGAACCATATGCAAATAGATCTCGAAGTGCCTTTAAGACTAAGAAGAAGTTGCAGTATAACTGTGATAGACTTAGGGCCCAGCTACACTGTAGGATTAATGCAATCGGATGCTACTTTTAACTGCACCGACTCAGTGCTGTGGAATCCTGGTATCTGTAGTTTGGTAGGGCATTCTTTGGCAGAGGAGCCTAAAGACCTTATCGAATGACAACTCCCATGATTCCATAGCACTGAGCCATGGCAGTTTAGTGTCACATTAGAAAACATTGACCATTTCCGCTTCCTTGGCAGCCACCTCTCCACAAAAGTTAGCATTGACACTGAAATACAACACCGCCTGAGCTCTGCAAGTGCAGCATTTTTCCGTATGAAGCAGAGAGTGTTTGATGACCGGGACATCCGTAGAGAGACCAAGGGGCTTGTTTACAAAGCCATTCCCCTCCCAGCCCTGCTCTACGCCTGTGAAACGTGGACGGTCTACAGACGTCACACCAAACTCCTGGAGCGTTTCCATCAGCGTTGCCTCAGGAAAATCCTGCAAATCTCTTGGGAAGACAGGCGGACAAATGTCAGCGTGCTGGAAGAAGCAAAGACCACCAGCATTGAAGCAATGCTCCTACTCCATCAACTCCGCTGGACTGGACATGTCGTCCGAATGCCCGATCACCGTCTCCCAAAGCAACTACTCTACTCCGAACTCAAGAACGGGAAACGTAATGCTGGTGGGCAGGAAAAGAGATTTAAAGATGGGCTTAAAACCAACCTTAAAAACTGTGGCATAGACACTGAGAACTGGGAAGCCCTGGCCCTTGAGCGCTCTAATTGGAGGTCAGCTGTGACCAGCAGTGCTGCGGAGTTCGAAGAGGCACGAATGGAGGGCTTAAGGGAGAAACGTGCCAAGAGGAAGGAGCGTCAAGCCAACCCTGACCAGGACCGCCTTCCACCTGGAAACTGATGTCCTCACTGCGGGAGAACGTGCGGGTCAAGAATAGGTCTCTTCAGTCACCTGCGGACACACACCCAAGACATCGGAAACAGAGGACCATCATCCTCGACCTACGAGGGATCGCCTAAGTAAGTAAGTAAGTAAGTAAGTAAGTAAGTAAGTAAGTAAGTAAGTCTTTGGCAGAGGAGCCTAAAGACCTTGTCGAATGACAACTCCCATGATTCCATAGCACTAAGCCATGGCAGTTCAAGTGCGGTCAGACTGCATTCATTCTACAGTGTAGATCCACCCATAAAGCGAGTTGAAGATGCACCTCTGTGGTAAAGAACAATTTCTAACAAGTGTTGTACAAGCCACACCTGGCTGGAGAGGTGTAGGAACCCTATACAAGTAAGAGACTTTCCAGGCTGAAGGTGTGCCAGACTTGTCACCACTGCAACACCTGCCACCCACTATCTTTTTAAGTAGAGGCTGGCTGGCTATCTGTGTGGGGTGCTTTGATTCTGCTTTTCCTGCATGGCAAGGGTTTGGACTTGATGGCCTCTAGGGATATCTTCTAATGCTATGATTCTATTATCAACTCGGAGAAGAGACAGGTGTACTTGTTGAGTATGAAAGGAGAATGGCAGTGTGAATGAGATATTTCCCCTTACCCGAGTAATCAATAAAACAACTATAACATCCATGTGTGTCCACTTGAGTTCTCCATGAGTCTGGGAAACTGTCCCAGTCTCAGATCAAAGAACATTTTAGGTTCAAAATGTATAACAACCTCACCACAGAGAGTCCCAATGGCCCTGGGCTCCCATTCACCCTCAGCCTCCTCAACCCCTCCATGTCTGTCCCACAATCCCGTGGTAGCCCCCAAGGTCCTGGAATGGATGCTTCGTGCCGTTGGTTGCCACATCTACTGGGCTCGGGGAGACTGAATGGGGTCAAAGCTTGGCATCCATTTTCTAGCCACGAGGAGAGGACCAGGTGGCAATGAGTGGAGAACAGAAATCTGAAGTGGATGCAGTTGAGGTGAGCCAAAGTATGGCAACCGAGTTACAAGAGTCCTCTAAGTAAAATGGCAACATCTACAACAAGGATAAAATTTCATGAGAACTTCATGGGACGAAATGAGCTGCTCAGAACAGGATGTGCATGGGATGTTCAGGAAGCCACCTATGTCTTGGGTAAGATCGATTTGGTTTTGAGAAAATTGATGCGCACTGTTCGTATATCTCTAGTCCTTTTTTTTTTTACTTCCCAATGAAGAGTAGAATGGCAGCATCAACACTGAGGAGAGAACTTCATGAGAACTTCATGGCAGCAGAGAAGGCTCCTCAACGTGGGGAGAAGCAGAAGGGCACCTGGCGCGGGATATTCAGGAAGCCACTGACGTCCGGGGTGAGGTCGATCTTGGTGACCCCCGGAGGGAACTTCAGGCGGAAATTCTGCAGGATGGTCGTGACAAAGAGGAAGAGCTCCATCCGGGCCAGTCCTTCGCCAAGACAGTTCCTTTTGCCTGGAGGAGAAGGAAACAGGAGGCAAAGATAGTTCATAGAGTGTCCATGTGTGGAATATATTTCTAGCTCACTGGAGAATTGCACTCTTTGACTACAGCTTGTTGAATTCTCCAGCCATTGGCCCCAACAGACTAAAGGATTCTGGGAGCTGCAGTCCAAAAAAGTAACTTTCCTAAGCTTTGTTTATTTTGCCATGCCAAATTGACTTTAATAGGGGTACTTTGATTCATTCAGTTATGCCATTGGGCCTCCAATGGCCTAGGGGATAAAAGCCTTGTGACTTGAAGGTTGGGTTGCTGACCTGAAGGCTGCCAGGTTTGAATCCCACCCGGGGAGAGCACGGATGAGCTCCCTCTATCAGCTCCAGCTCTATGCGGGGACATGAGGGAAGCCGCCCACAAGGATGGCAAAACATTTTAAAAAAACAAAAAAACAAAACAAAAAAAAACATCTGGGCGTCCTCTGGGCAATGTCCTTGCAGACGGCCAATTCTCTCACTCCAGAAGCAACTCTGGTTGCTCCTGACACACACACACACAAATTGGGCAGATAATGATAACTGGCTTGACCCAATGGCTTTTCTTTTCCCCCCAAAAGAGTTCACTTTTCCCGTGATTCTATCTGGCCTCTTCCATGTGATATTTCTCTCTTTGTCGTCATTATTGCTTTAACAATACAGATACCATAGGCCACATTTTCTGTCCAGGTATATGGTTTCTCTTTACAGGAAAACATTTATTCTGTGCAGGATATTTCCCTCCTTCTTAGAAAAACCATGTTTCAGTTCAAAGGACCTTATGGCCTCCCTCTGCTTCCCACCGAATAGATTTCATACTGCAAAGATTCTTCTCCCAACAATTTTGAAAGCCCCCTTTTCATCTCTTGAATATATTTGATTATATCCACCACATCCACCGCTGCAAAATCTAGCCATTCTCCAGACCTGCAGAGAAAGGCACGTCAGCTCCGTTCTTCTTAAAATTCCCTTTCTCATCCAGGAAATGTTCCGGGTCAAAACGGTGTGGGTTTTTAAACTGCTTGGCATCGTTCAAGAGAGAGGTCAGCATGGGAAGGACAGTCGCACCCTGAAACAAGGAAACACACAACAGAACAATGTGAGAACCCACAAGTAGCTACCAAGGGAACAACGTTGTTGTTGTTGTTGTTGTTGTTGTTGTTGTTGTTGTTGTTGTTGTTGTGAGTCTTTAAGTCATTTCTGACTTATGGCAACCCTAGCACAGGTCTATCATTGGGTTGCCTTGGCAGATTTTGTTCAGAAGGGTTTGCCTTTGTTCTGGGGAGGAGAAAGTGTGGTCCAAGGTCACCCAATAGGTTTACATGGCCAATTGGGAAATCAAACTCAAGTCTCCAGAGTCATAGCCTGAGGGTCAAACTCCTCCAATACTTTATTTTCCAAGTCTTTTAGCTTTATTGCTTCAAACAAAAATGTGGGATCTTGCCAAAGTTATTGAGCAAATAGAATTGCCAAAATCCTTTGGATCAGTGGTCCTGAACCTTTTTTTAATGAGCAACCACTTGATCAGGGACCACTCTCCAACATTAGTACCAAAAGGGTAATGAATCAGTTTTTGATCAACTTTATTTGCTTTGATTCTTTGGGGTGCTGATTCAAAAAATGGCATCAGAGAGACCATATCGGCTCTTGTTTCTGATACAGAACACCTGCCATCCAGTAGTCGCCATCTCCTCACCCACAGAAAACCATATTTAATCATCTAGAGCTGATGTGGTCTATCTAATGCAATTTTCTGAATCGGCTCCCCAAATAACCCCAAGAACAGGCCCTGGTGCCAATTTCCCCTGCATATTAATAATATTAATAATATTGCATGATTCATGTTCATTTTAATGATTGTTTTTACTGATGTTGATGTTTTTATTGGGTTAATTGTGTTATGGCTTTGTGATTGATATTTGATTGTTGTATCGGGCAAGGCCCCATGTGAGCCACCCCGAGTCCCTTCGGGAAGATGGGGTGGGGTATAAAAATAAAGTTATTATTATTATTATATCTCGCAGACCTTATTTTAGGTCTCGTGGCACACCAGTGGGCCATGGCCCTCAGGTTGGAAACCATTGCAATGATTCCCACATTTTACAGATCCACTGAATTATTCACTGGAGCATGAATAAATCCCTTTGCTTCAATAGATTTACTCTCATTGGGACTGCAGATGGAAATCTGGAGGATGCGTTTCATCCAGAAAGCTGAAAAATACAGAAAAATATTCTTCTGCTGGGAAGAATTCTGGACGGCTGAAAATCTTATTGTGCTAGTTTTGTATGGTTTCATCTTTTTTCTGTGGTTTGCTTAAGAGATATGTTTCTTTGCTAATAACATTCTTTGTACTGTTTTTCTGTACAGAATACTGTTTTGTTGCAAAAAAAACCACACATGTGAATTTTGTAGGGAATAAGCAGCGAACTGCGAAAAATGGTCAAAACTGGCACATTTCCCAAAGATGTCCCATCAGAAAGACATTGATGTAATTGCTCTTTGCTTGTGTCACAGATGAAATTAGCAAAAAAATATATCCCTAAGACTAATTGCAATTGGAATAAAAGGTTGGTTGTCTATTCTGTGAGTCAGAGCATCTCTCGAGTGCATCTACACCAGGCATGGGCCAACCTGGATCCTCCAGGTGCTTTGGACTCCAGCTCCCACAATTCCTAACAGCCTACCGGCTGTTAGGAATTGTGGGAGTTGGAGTCCAAAGCACCTGGAGGGTCCAAGTTGGCCAAGCCTGACCTACACTGTAGAAGTAATGCAGGTTAGGGTTAGGGTTAGGGGTTAGTATCATGGATACATACAATGTAATCCTGGGAGTTGTAGTAGCTCTTTTTAGCAGAAAAGGCCTTGCAAAACCACAACTCCCAGGATTCTCTAGCACCGTCATGGAAGCTAAAGTGGTGCCAAACTGCATCCATTCAAAAGCGTAGTTGCACCCCTGGCCTGATGTTGATCCTGACCCCACCACAATGTACCTTTGGGATGACAAATCCTTCCAGTTCCACGTCCCTTCTTGCCCTGCGGGCCAGTCCTAAGGGAATGAGATCGAGAAACCGCTGGGCTTCGTGGAGGGTGGCTTCCGTGTAGGGCATCCTGGAGCGGTCCGCCATGGTGGGCATCCGCTCCCCACCAATCACTTGGTCTATTTCCTCATGGACCTTCGCTGGGAGGAGAATCAAAGACAGGGAATAGACAATAAAAAACAGAAGGCCCATTTTAGTGGATTGTCCACCCTCCCAATTGAGCAGAGGACATCGGTTAATCCCCAGCCATCCCATCCTAAAGACTTTTCAGTTTCTCCCTTCTCTTTCTCCCATTTTCTTCAGTTTATTCCACTTGCTGCAAACTTGACTTCAAAGTGCAAAAGGAGTTGGTTTGTAATTACTCATTGGGGGAAAGAGGGGAGTGGAGTCATGCCTTTCCCAGGGTCGGCAAACCTGCCACCGCCGGGTGTTCCAGCAGGAGCATCAGGATGAACCTCAGGGTGGTGCTGGTGGTCTCCATCCCAGCAACAAACAGGTCGTTAATGGTCATCGTCAGATTCTCTGTAGTAAATTCAGTCTTGGGATTATTCTTCTCCTGTGAAGAACAAGGGTGAAAGCTTTCTTGTCAGGTACCAAGTACTGATATATTTGAATCAGAACTAGTGGTCAGGCTGGACTGGAGGTTCTGGGAATTTAGTCTGAAAAAAGTGACATTTCAAAGTGCTCAGCATAAAGCCAACATATTAATGCTAAAATGTGGTCAGAATCATATTTTGTTGGACTATGACTCCCAGCATGTGCCATTTTGACTATGCTATCATGGCCAGCTCCAATAGTGAGGACAGGGAGTTACTGGAAGGGCTGCTGGAGGAGATGGAGGGCTGTATGGTTTCCATCTCTCTCTTAGATCTTTGATCCAACATAAACACTAAATCTGCAGTCTAACAATAGGAAGCTAAAACACCTGTGGCCTTCTTTCTCGAAATCCCAGATATTCCCAATTGTCCTCAAAAAGGGAGGAGCAATCTCTTGTTTAGGCTCACCTGCTCCATTTTGAGGAGGAAGGCCTCTATGAAGTCCCGAGGCACATCCGTAGCATCAAAGGTTTTGACGTGTTCCTCGATCTTCTGGTTGATGAAGCCCTGGATGCTGAAGGCCTCTTCCAATATTTTTAGATGAGGGCCGGGGAAGTAGTCAATGATCCAGTGGAACATGTTATAGAGCTAAAAGGATAAGAGAAATAGGATGAGGGCAGTGGACACCAAAGGATGGGCTAGCAAACACATTGCTAATTAGAATCCAAATTAAACCTGCTGCCAGATGCTAATGTCACAAAGCCATTCATGGGTCATTGTCAATAAATGTATGAAATGATCTTCTGGCTGTGTGTACAGGTTGTCTATGACACCTAAATTAATTCCATGATTAGACTTGTGTCCCATATCCAAGATCTTTTATGATGATGATGATGATGATGATGATGATGGAGAAGCATTAAGTACATGTATGGAAATAATGGTATTCCAAAATTTGGAAAAAAATCTGAAATACCAAACACATCTGGTCCCAAGCATTTTGGACAAGGGAGACTCAACTGTGGTCATTTGGAGCTTGGGAATATTACATAGTTGTACCACAATTCCCAGAATCCTTTGACCACCACAGATATTCTGGCTGGGATATTCTTCTGGAAGCTGTTGTCCTTTCTGATTGGCAGACTCCTTCTCTCAGATCATAGCTGCCTATTGTCACAGTTTTCCTCCTCCTCCTCCTCTTTCTCACCTGTCCTACTAAACTGCTTTCCATTCGGAAGCCATAGGTGAGGATATTGATGATTCGGAGGTACTCCTTATCCTGGTAGTCAAACCGGTCACCCAAGAGGATGTGGCTGATCACGTTCCCAGTGGCGCAGTTGAAAATGCTGGATGAGGTCAAGGGTTGGCCTGCGTTGGGGGGCAGCAGAGTTAGTGGGGTGGCAAAGACATATCTCAAGCCAGTGTCACCAACGCACTGCACAAAGCACCCCATCCTAGTCCTCCTATGGCCACTGGTGGCTTCCAGGTCAGGAAGGGTCTACTCTGGGTTCATCTCAGATTTGAAAGCCAGACATGGTTCTAAACCTGAACCAAAGAAGGGGTGCCAAGATGGTCCAAGTTCTGGAAACCAAGTGTTGTGAGATAACAATAAGGGATCTGGGTCTGTTTAGCTTGGAAAAGAGAAGACAAAGAGGTGTCATGAGGGCCACCTTTAAATATCTGAAGGAATGTCATGGAGAAGATGGAGTCCTCTTGTTTTCGGCTCCTCTAAACATTACGTCAAGAACCAACAAGTTCAAACTGCCAGAAAGAAGACTTTACCTAAACATTGAGAAGATCTGCCTGATAGTAAAAGCTATCTGCTGGTGGAAGGGAAATCTCTTGAAGGGGAGTGGGACTCCTGAACTGTGGAGGTCTTTAAATTGAGTTGGATGGGCATCTATCAGGGATGCTTTATTTGGATATTCTTGCATGGGTGAAGGGGCTGGAATGCACAACAATACCCCATTGTGCTTGCAATAAGGACCAAGCGCTGTTTCCAAACTATGACTGGAGAGTGGAGACTTTACACCCTCAGTAAACCAAGGACATTTACAAAGACTGGGATATAATTTCTTCAAGAAGCAATTACAAAAGCAAGGTATGGGCACGCACCCTTGGTCTCCCTGAGAGCCTTCACCAAATGCTGGGCCTCCTCCTGGATCCGTTCCTCAATGCTTTTCTTCCCCATCCCAAAGTTCCTCAAGGTCATGAGTGAGAAGCGGCGAAGCTGGACCCATCGCTCACCGTTGGACATTAACACACCTGAAGGAGGCAACCAGAGAAGCCGAATGTGAACTGTCTCCACCAGTTGGGCAAAGGACAACAAAACCTTTGTTCACCATTGGGAATCTGTGCATCTCCACTTAGAGAGGAGGCAAGATTGGACCCACATCTCCTCCTCAATGCATGAACTGGGGAGCAGAATTGGAGGCTAGCTATAGTTTGGTTCAAGAGGGAATGATTGTAGCTCTGCAGCAGAGTGCATGCCTTGTGCACAGAAGGCTCCCCATAAGAGATTTGCTGATTGTACCAAGACTACTCACTGGACGTCAACAGGTTTAAACCCAGTATCCCAGAGTCATGTGGGAGGGAAATCTGTGATCCTCCAGATCAACTACTGATGGTTCCAGGCCATTGGTCTTCTGGACTGGGTTTGATGGGAGCTGGAGTAGTGCACCATCTTGAGGGACACATGGGGTTGACCACTCAAACTCTAGAGAAGGGGCAGGCAATTGCATGGGGAACCATGCGTCAGCATGCCTCTCCTAGACACCATCACAGTCACAAACACCTCTTTACCTTTGCACAATCCTTTAAAACAGTGAGAGGAAGTGACATCCTCTTTGGGGACAGTATGAGGTTCTGGAAGCTTGTGGGGGATGGGATATTTTTGCATAATTGTGTACATTGTAGGGGCTCTTTGTGGAGTTTTGAGGTGCAATGCAAGAAGCTGCCTGGAAATGTCAAATTGGGACAGTTAGATTTCTCCCCAGCACCATTTGCGTCTCCCTTCTCCTGGCCAATGGTTTCTTGCTTGGCTCAGGGACTGATGTGGCATCGAATTGCTGTCTATTACAAGGCCGCTCTGAGTCTCCTTTGTGGTGAAAAGGATGGGGTATAAATACTGTAAATAAATACATTCATCCAGCTGTGGCGCAGGCTGGAGAGCAGCCAGTTGCAACCAGCTGCAATGAATCACTCTGACCAGGAGGTCATGAGTTCGAGCCCTGCTCGGAGCCTGTGTTTGTCTTGTCTTTGTTCTATGTTAAAAGTCATTGAATGTTTTCCTATATGTGTAATGTGATCCGCCCTGAGTCCCCTTCGGGGTGAGAAAGAGGGGCGGAATATAAATGCTGTAAATAAATAAATAAGTCATCTTACCAAGTCCTCGGCTGGCCTTTTCTGCCGATGGCAAACTTCCCCGGTTGAGGAACTCATCGCCCTTTTCCACAAGAACTTTCTTCACCAAGTCGTATCCAAAGACGACCACCATCTGATCTGAGCCGAAAAACACTGTGAAGATGGGGCCGTATGTTGCGCTCAGCTGCAAAGAAACAATCATACATGAAGAAGAAAGTCATAGCCTCAGAAATCCCAAAGTGATTTATTTGTATATGCTATGAGACTTCTACATTAAGATGGATTGTTTCAAGTATACTCACCAGATCTGGTGAACAGCCCCAAACTGCATGCAATCAAACAAAAAACTTAATTTTATTCCAATAGATACATGTGAAGGAAGAAGACACATTAAGAAGAATTCCCATCAGGCGCATATGTTACCCAGCCTTTCTCCTGTTGTGTCTCATGTTCAGAATCATCACTTAGGTGAGTGCAGTCCCTGCTCACTATGTATTTCTTTATTTTTAGTCAAGGAAATCTTCAAAATTATGGAACCCCAAAACCTCATGGCACTTTAAAGTTTCTTCTGTAGTTAGCAATAAAATTTCCCATAATGGGGAAATTTAACATTCAGGGGAGGACCTCATTATAATTGAAATATCTAACAATAATGATTTTGTATATAAAGACTGTATATATTAGATTCTTGAGCCCCGGTGGCAAAGTGTGTTAAAGTGCTGAGCTGCTGAACTTGCAGACCGAAAGGTCCCAGATTCAAACCCTGTGAGCGGCGTGAGCGACCACTGTTAGCTCCAGCTTCTGCCGACCTAGCAGTTCGAAAACATGCCAATGTGAGTAGATCAATAGGTACTGCTCCGGCGGGAAGGTCACGGCGCTCCATGCAGTCATGCCAGTGGCCACATGACCTGGAGGTGTCTACGGACAACGCCGGCTCTTCAGCTTAGAAATGGAGATGAGCACCAACCCCCAGAGTCGGTCACGACTGGACTTAACGTCAAGGGAAAACCTTTACCTTTTATATTAGATTCCAAATATATAAATAGAATGTAGGTATTTATTTCAAAATAAGATTTTTGGCCACCCAGGTAAAAAGAACACTGATAACTTATGTCATGGTTGACATGGTCAACGACATGGTCGTAAGACTCCTTGAGAGTCAGACACTCTCGAGGAGCGTGAAAGGAAACGACTCCGGGATTTGTTTGCAGAGCCGACAGATGAGGACTCATTTGAGGGTTTTTCTCAGGGTTTGGAGGAAGAGATGGCTAGCTCGGAGGAAGATGATATGGAATGGACTCGTGTGAGGGAGAATTTGGGTGTTGGGGAAACAGGCAATGAAAGCATGGGAGGTGATTGGCGGGTTGCAGGATCCGACCCATGGACTGGTTGGAGGGATGGAGCGGGATCCACAGCTGGGGATGCTGTGGGGCGTAGTCGAAGGTGCTTAAGTTCTGATGAGGATAATGATGTTGGGGCGTCTGGAATTGGGATGGCAGCTGACAGCGATGATGAGCTTGAACTGTGATAAAATGGGGTTTGGGACCAATGTCTAATTGCGTTGGGCAAGGTAATCTGGACGGACGCTTGGGCTCTTGCTGGGGAATTTCCTGAAGACGGGTGTGATTCATTACTGGATACGTAAGTTTACCAAGGACACTGGGCATTGACGGCGGGAGGAACTGTGCGGGGTTTTTCTCTGTGCAACTTGTGTTTAATCTTGATAGCTTGGATCTCCGTCGTCTTTTTGACGGGCAATACCTACTTTCACTGGATTGACGCTGGACTGACTGACTACGATTCCGGATTAACCTTTCTGCTGGCTATCGGTGTGACCTTTGGATTCCTTGACGACTACGCTTGGCTATTGATCTTCTGGACCGGATTGGGACCCTGCTGACTGCTGTTACCCTAAACCTGAATCTTGACTACGACCACGCTTTCGTTCGCTGCAGGAAGGAGTAAACAAGCCTGGTTTACTCCCCTGCTGTTCCTGAGTAGCAGAGAGGAATCTGCCGCCAGTCTTTTGTTTACATTCCAACTCCTGTTGTTCCCCTTTTGTTTGCATTGTTTGCCAAGCTGAAGTAAGCTCTTTGATTTAATCCGGATTATACTCCTGTTTAACCCGGTTTTTCCCTTTGAACTGTTTAAGCTCAAACTGAGCTGCTTTTTGTTATTTAGCACACTAAAGTCAAGTGTTTGCCCTGTTCTTTGTTTCTTACGGGCGTTTTTAGTTCTGTAACCTCAATAAACTGAGTTTTGTTTTACTTGCTGGCGTTCTGTCTCTGACAACTTATAGGATTGAATGTAAGGAAGATATACGAGGTTGCAAGTAATTATTGCGGACCTTTGAAGTGACCACAGTGGGTCCAAAAAAAGAAAGGTTATGATAGTGCTATTGTGACAGCACAGCATACTACTAAGGGAGAAAATACAGTTATATCACAGTTGGCACATCCTTAAATTGCGCAATTGCTTCCATTAAAATGTAACTGTTTAAAGATCTGGGCTCACATGGAAGGACTTGGGCTCTCCATAAGACCGCCCATAGGAACACCCTTTGCTCCACGTCACTGAACCAAAACAACATGGGCGAATCTGACAGATCCCATCCCACGTGTTTTCTGCCTGCTTTGTCCCATTTCCAGGCACAACAGGAGTACAGAAGATGATTCCTCCCAATCCTCTGTCCACCCCATTTACTTACACTTCTATTGCATTTCAGGGACAAAACACAATAGATGACAACAGGAAGTAGTGTTATGTTGTGTGAAGGGCTTCGTCTCTGAAATGCCTTGGAAGTACAGTAGAGTTTCACTTATCCAACACTCACTTATCCAACGTTCTGGATTATCCAACGCATTTTTGTAGTCAATGTGCTAAATTCGTAAATACAGTAATTACTACATAGCATTACTGCGTATTGAACTACTTTTTCTGTCAAATTTGTTGTATAACATGATGTTTTGGTGCTTAATTTGTAAAATCATAACCTATTTTGATGTTTAATAGGCTTTTTCTTAATCTCTACTTATTATCCAACATATTCGCTTATCCAACGTTCTGCTGGCCCGTTTATGTTGGATAAGTGAGACTCTACTGTATGTGGAAACAAGGGCAGACATCCATCTAATGAGGTCCCAAGTCTTGAGGTCTTCACCGAAAACCACAGTGCTCCATGGGATCATCTATTCCTACTTTTCCAGTTATGATTGATTCAGTATTCTTCTTCACCTCCATTCATGGTCATTTCCTATTCTTTCACAGAGTAGGAAGGCCCATTTGGACTATAATTCCCAGCATCCCCCTACCAGCACAGTGAGCCTAAAACAATAATCCAAAAGGTTCACCAAATTTGAGTTAAGCAAGGACTCCATAATCGAACTGTGCAATCCAAACCCAAGAAGCAGAGAAAGGAGGTCCGATATCCATGCCTTTGGTTTTGCCTTCTGCTGAGGTCTCCTTCCTTACCTTCTTCAGATGTTTTGAAATGTTGAAGCCCTTCAGCTGGAGGAGGTTTCCAATGATGGGAAGAGGGGTTGGTCCCGGTGGCCAGTTCCTCCTCCGGGCCTCCACTTTCCTCCAGGACACCAGAAGGACCAGGAAGACCACCAAGAAGATGGCCGTGGTCCCCAAAACATCCATGGCCCCTCGGCCTCCTTCTCTTTCCTTTGTGGCAGAAAGACACAAAGAAAGAGAAGCTCTTTCTCTCTCCAGCAGCAGAACGAATGAAGTCCAGAGACAGTCTCCAAACTCCAAAATCCAAGGGAAAAGGCGAGGCAAGATTAGTTCAGTCAACGGCAGCAATTCATGTCTGTTTCAGAACTTTGGAACCGACTCTGTGTTTATGTCCTTCCTCTCTTTATTGGATTCCTCTCCCAGCTTTCTCCCGGGATGAGAGCCAAGATGGCTCAGGTCAAGTTAAGGACAAAGTGCACTAAACAAAAGCCACAGTCAGTCAACACATTTGCTGGTGTTAGGGACAAAACCTTGGGAAAATCTCAAATGAAAAGCCCTTTAAAAAAAAAACTGGGCTTCACTCTAGGAAAGTCTAGGTCTCCAGCACAAATCTGAGGCCTATTTCCTGCTCTGCTGAACTTGGCAAAAGCGCTCTCATAGACACAGGGAATAATCTAGTACTAGGAATGATTTTGTATATGTTGATGCCATTTTAACCTGGGAATTAATGAGATCTATATATATAAAAGGGTAATGAAATTTCGGCCTAGGACAAAACAACAAAACTACACATCCCAGAAACACTAAACCTGGCAGCACAACCCCTCATCCATGCCTCTACATTCATACAACAAAAAGAAAAGAAAAATAAACTCCTAATTAGAGGGAGAGGAATAATTGTTTTTATCCAATTGCTGCCAGTTAGAAGGCTAAGCTCCGCCCACTTGGTCTCCTAGCAACCCACTCAGCCCAGGGGACAGGCAGAGTTAGGCCTCACTTAGGCCTCTTCCACACTGCCTATAAAATACAAATTATCTATTTTAACTGGATTATATAGCAGTGTAGACTCATGGCCCTTCCACACAGCTATATAACCCATTTAATGTCAGGGGAAAACCTTTACCCTTTACCTTAACTACCACCAATTCCTCAAGACTTTATTTCCCATACCACCAGACTTTGCCACAGCAACGCGTGGCCGGGCACAGCTAGTATTCTATAAATTATGCAATCATGTACAACTCAAGGCAATAACCAACATATTCTTGTTATTGTATTGTTAAAGGCTTTCATAGCTGGAATCACTGGGTTGCTGTGAGTCTTTTGGTCTGTTTGGCCATGTTTCAGAAGCTTTCTCTCCTGATGTTTCGCCCACATCTGTGGCAGGGATCCTCAGAGGTTGTGAGGTAATAATTCTTGTTATTGCATTGTGTTATTCTTCACAATGAACCTTGGCTGAACCTTTGCAATGATGGATTGGTTGGTATTTGTTGCCTTACAGCAATTCTGAGTATTCAGGCATTGGACAGCTGTCCTTTGAAATTATATATTTGGGGAAACATTTGATTACTGAATCCTAGGAGAGTTACAATCTCTCCCTCTCCCTCTCTCTCTCATGTCTGTCTGTCTGTCTGTCTGTCTGTCTGTCTGTCTGTCTATCTATCATCTCTTTATACATGCATGCCTAACATGATCAATTTGAAATGCTGACAAGGTTTGAGGGGAATTGACTTTGAATATTGGGAGTTGTAGTTCATCTACATCCAGAGAGCACTGTGAACCCAAATGGCAATAGATCTTGAACAACTTTGTCACGCATACCTAACAGGACCAACTTTCAATATTGGCAGAGTTTGCGGAATTGATCTTGGATGCTGTGAACTATAGTTATAGAAGGCACTGTGAATGGGAACAAGGATGAATTTGGATCACACATGGCACACATTTGAATACTGGCAGGGTTTTGGGGGGAAATGACCTATGGGGCCGGGCTGGGGCTGTTTTGGGGCCGGGCTGTGGCGCAGCTGGCTAGTAACCAGCTGCAATAAATCACTACTTACCGAGAGGTCGGGTTAAGCCCCTGACCATTAAATAGCCCGGCTTGCTGTTGATCTATGCAGCCCCGAAAGACAGTTGCATCTGTCAAGTAGGGAAATTTAGGTACACTTTATGCGGGAGGCTAATTTAACTAATTTACAACATCATAAAACTGCCAGCAAAACACGAGGAAAGGAATGAGGAAATACAGCCACTAGTGGACAGTAAAGAAACAGCTCCCCCTGTGGCCGGAATCGTGAAGCTGGAAAAAATGTTAAATGCTTCTGTGTTTGTCTATATCTGTTGTTTGTCTGTTGGCATTGAATGTTTGCCATATATGTGTTCATTGTAATCCGCCCTGAGTCCCCTTCGGGGTGAGAAGGGCGGAATATAAATACTGTAAATAAAAATAAATAAATATGATGATGGGAGTTGTAGTTTATCCACAATCAAAGAGCACTATGAACCCAATCAACCATGAATCTGGACAACACTTGGCGCATATATTCAACATTGCCAACTTTGAATACTGGCAAGTTTTGGAGAGAATTGACCTTGGAAGTGGGGAGTTATAGCTCACCTGTATCCAGATATCATTGTGCACCCAACCAACTATGGAACTCGACCCTGTGGGTATGGGTTTGGGATATTCCGCATGCTACTGAGGTCTGAGGTAAGGTCGGCTTTGGAAGTGGAAATGGATGCATATGAGGCAAGACAAGGCATGACAACAGGGTTAATTACAACAGAGTCTTGTAATTAAATGAGCAAAATATAAACGGAGGAGAGAACTTCATGAGGCAGAGTGGGCTGTTCAAAACGGGACTTTGCACAGGATATTCAGGAGGCCACTGATGTCTGAGTAAGATCAGTTTTGGTTTCATGTCATTAGAATGGCAGCATCAACACCGAGGACAGAACTTCATGGGAGAAGAGCAGGTTCCTCAACGTGGGGAGAAGCAAAAGGGCACTTGGCGCGGGATGTTCAGGAAGCCGCTGATGTCCGGGGTGAGGTCGATCTTGGTGACCCCCGGAGGGAACTTCAGGTGGAAATTCTGTAGGATGGTGGTGACAAAGAGGAAGAGCTCCATCCGGGCCAGTCCTTCGCCAAGACAGTTCCTTTTGCCTGGAGGAGAAGGAAACAGGAGACATAGTGAAGATCGTTCATAGCTTGTCCATGTGCGGGATATCTTTCAAGATCATTGGAGAATTATGTTACCAAGTGAGAGTATAGCGGAATCAGTAGCGTCCAGTTAACACCATGTGCAAAAGACTCACACCAGGCAGAGGAATTGAAAAGAACAAAGGAACTTTACTCTTGCTTGTTGAGTTGAAATCAAATAACAGTTCTGCAATCGCACAATGTCCATGTAGTTGCATAAGATCAGTAACCAATCAATCAGCATCAATATATACAGCATAGCATATTCAAAACAGCTACTTGACCGTAGCTAGAGAGAGCATGTCCCTTTCTGTGCTCACTCTTGAAGCCCAGATTTCCAACTGACAATCCCAGCCACCTGCCATCAAACAGATACATTGTTTTAGGTGTGGCCTTGCCTCTGCAAAAAGAGCTCAGCTCCCTTTTTGCAGAGAAAACAAGCAACTTTGCAAGGATTGCTTTGCAAGGATTTCTTTACACACACACATAGCAATTTGGCACAATAAATTACACTTTGACTATAGCTTGTTGAATTCTCCAGCCATTGACCCCACAGACTAAAGGATTCTGGGAGCTCCAGTCCAAAAAAGCAACTTTCCCAAGCTCTGTTTATTTTTCTATGCTGATTCAACTTTAATTCATTCAGAAGACCGTATGGCCTCCCTCTGCTCCCCGCAGAATAGATCTCATACTGCAAAGATTCTTGTCTCCACTATTTTGAAGCTTCCTTTTCATCTCTCGAATATATCTCAATATATATCCACTGCTGCAGAATCTAGCCATTCTCCAGACCTGCAGAGAAAGGTATGTCGGCTCCGTTCTTCTTGAAGTTCCCTTTCTCATCCAGGAAATGTTCTGGGTTGAAACAGTGTGGGTCTTTAAATTGCTTGGAATCATTCAAGAGAGAGGTCAGCAAGGGCAGGACAGTCGCACCCTGAAAAAAGGAAACACACAACGGAACAATGTGAGAACCCACAAGTGGCTACCAAGGGAATGTTGGTTGCTGTTGTTGCTGCTCTAAGGCTGAGAAAGTGTGACTCACCCAAGGTCACCCAATGGGTTTCCATGACCAAATTCATCTCCAGGGTAAGGAGCCCCCGTGGCGTAGTGGGTTAAAGCCTTGTGACTTGAAGGTTGGGTTGCTGACCTGAAGGCTGCCAGGTTCGAATCCCACCCGGGGAGAGCGTGGATGAGCTCCCTCTATCAGCTCCAGCTCCATGCGGGGACATGAGAGAAGCCTCCCACAAGGATGATAAAAACATCAAAAAATCCGGGCGTCCCCTGGGCAACGTCCTTACAGACGGCCAATTCTCTCACACCAGAAGCAACTCAGGTTGCTCCTGACACGAAAAAAAAATAATCTCCAGGGTCATTGCCTGAGGGTCAAACCTTTCTGACGTTAAGAGAGATTATCCCTGATTTTTTTCAGTGCTAATGCGCCTTAAAGTACTAAGATTCTGGGCTGAAGTTCTATCGTGGATCAAGCAAATACTGGGTGGAAAAGGGTTTTCTCCCAGCAGCCAATCAGGAGCAAATGTAGAACAGCCATCTGAGTAGCCTGACACTTTGGAGCTCACTAATGTTGAGCAGGAGCAGGCCCTTCCAACCTTGGATGACACAGAAGCAGGGCAGGATGATTGTAGGGGGAAGAACAGGATCTGGGGGACGATGCCTGGCTTGACAGCAGTGTGTGCGAAAAAGACCTTGGAGTCCTCGTGGGGAACAAGTTAAACATGAGCCAACAATGTGATGCGGCTGCTAAAAAAGCCAACGGGATTCTGTCCTGCATCAATAGGGGAATAGTGTCTAGATCCAGGGAAGTCCTGCTCCCCCTTATTCTATTCTGCCTTGGTCAGACCACACCTGGAATACTGTGTCCAATTTTGGGCACCACAGTTGAAGGGAGATGTTGACTCTAAGCTGGAAAGCGTCCAGAGGAGGGCGACTAAAATGATGAAGGGTCTGGAGAACAATCCCTATGAGGAGCGGCTTAAAGAGCTGGGCATGTTTAGCCTGCAGAAGAGAAGGCTGAGAGGAGACATGATAGCCATGTACAAATACGTGAAGGGAAGTCCTAGGGAGGAGGAAGCAAGCTTGTTTTCTGCTGCCCTGCAGACTAGGACACGGAACAATGGCTTCAAACTACAGGAAAGGAGATTCCACCTGAACATCAGGAAGAACTTCCTCACTGTGAGGGCTGTTCGACAGTGGAACTCTCTCCCCGGGGCCGTGGTGGAGGCTCCTTCTTTGGAGGCTTTTAAGCAGAGGCTGGATGGCCATCTGTCGGGGGTGCTTTGAATGCGATTTCCTGCTTCTTAGCAGGGGGTTGGACTGGATGGCCCATGTGGTCTCTTCCAACTCTACTATTCTATGATTCTATGATTCAGGGTTGATGCCATCCAGTTGAGAAGGTCGAATAGACTTGCTCAGAAGAGGGCCTCTCAGCTGTAAGGGCTTTATTGAGCAGTATAAATAGCTGGTGGCTGCAATAGCTCTTTGCTGGGAGCAACGTCTTGGAAAGAGCTATAGTAGGTACCTTTGTTGGTGGACTTCGTGTTTGGACTTTTGACTATGTGTTTGGATCTTGATTTATTATTTGGTATTTTATATTTATTTATACCCTGTTTTATCTCTCCCGAAGGAGATTCCACATAACTTGGACTGTTCTTGAATCTTGGTGAGCTTCTGTTATTGACCCATCGGCATCCTTATAACCCTATTGCATTAGATCAAAATATGTGATCCTACCAGTTGTTTAGCAATAGAAGGGCCGAAATCGTTTGGACAAAACCCAAATCTTGTTGATCCACTGAATCAATGACTGAAGCTTAAGTGTATCCCATTGCTTCAGTGGATTTCTTCTAACTGGAACTACTAATGGAAATCTGGTGGGTGTCTATTGATTTATTTTAAACTGGATTGTTGAAAATATATGGAAAACAAAACCCCTTTTTCTGATGAGAAGAATTCTGGAGAGCTGAAAATCTTATTAAGTGTGGATTTTGTATCTTTTTTTGTATTTATGTACAGAAAGCTGTTTTGTGTGGTTTGCTTAAGGGACGTTTTTCTTTGTTGATACCATTCTTTGTATTACTTTCTGCAGAGAAAATGCTTTCTAGTCCTGAGAAGGCAATGTTCAATGCAAAGAATATCACATGTGAATTTTGTGTAGAATAAGTTGTAAATTGCAAATAAATATTCAACAATGACACATTTCCCTAAGTCTTTGGGTGCATTTATACTGCAGAATGAATACATTCTGACACCGATTTAATAGCCGTGGTTCAATGCAAAGTGGTATCACTTACTATACAATATGGATTCCTGTTTGTCATGGCAGGAAAATATTGATAAAATTACTTGTTGCTTCTGTCACAAATGAAATGCATCCCCAAACAAACTGCATTCATCAATTAAAACAAAGGTCTGTCTGTCTGTTCAGTTCTGTGGCATCAGAGCATCTCTTGGGGTGCATCTACACTGTTGAATTAATGCAGTTTGATGCCACTTTAACTGCCATGGCCCAATGTTGTGGAATTGTGGGAGCTGTAGTTTGACATTCTTTGGTAAATTTGTAAAACTGCAATTCTCAGGATCCCACAGCATTGAGCCCTGGCAGTTCAAGTGAAGTCAAGCGGCATTAGTCCCACAATGTAGACGCGCCCTTTGCCTCCTGGTGGGACCCCGGTCTCCTCTCTCCAGGTACCTTTGGGATGACAACGCCTTCCAGCTCCACATCCCTTCTTGCTCTGCGGGCCAGTCCCGACGGAACCAGGTCGAGGTAGCGCTGGCCTTCGTGAAGGACGGCCTCGGTGTAGGGCATCCCGGGACGGTCCTTCATGGAAGGCATCCGCTCACGGCCGATCATCCGGTCGATTTCCTCCTGGACCTTTGCTGGATCCAGCATCAAAGACAACGTGTTTCCATACATACAGAGAAAAAGAAGGTCAGTTTTAGTGGATTGTCCCCACCTTCCTCTTCCATCCCATCTGTTTTACCATCAGAATCTTAGAGTTAGAAGATACCCCAAGGGCTATCCAGTCCATCCTCATTCTACCAGGCAGGAAGACACCACCCAAACTCTCCTGACAGATTGCCATCCAACTCCATAGATATCAGCAGACCACTCAGTCCAATCCCATTCTGACAGGAAGTAACAGCACTCTCAAAGCACTTCCGACAGATGGCTATACTGCCTTTGCTTGGATGAAAGATACTATCTAAGCCCTCCCAGCAGATGGCCATCCAACCCCATGGACATTAGCAGGCTTATGAAGAAGTAAGATGATAGAGTCATAGACTCACAAAGTTGGAAGGGACCACAAGGACCATCCAGTTCAACCCCCTTCTTCTAGGCAGGAAGATACCAATGAAGCCCTCCCGATAGATGGCTATCTAACCCCATGGATATTAGCAGGCTTATGGAGAAGTAAGACTATAGTCATAGAATCATAGAGTCAGAAGGGACCCCAAGGGCCATCTAGTCCAATCCCATTCTGCCAGGATCCTATGTTCCTCCTCACAAATAAGTGGAACACGCGCAAGCCAAAGTACAACAAGAGGCAACCTTGCACCGAGGGGTATTCCAGCAGGACCATCAGGATGAACCTCATGGTGGTGCTGGTGGTCTCTGTCCCGGCAAAGAACAGATCAATAATGGTTAACATCAGCTGTTCCTTCGTGAATTCGGTCCTGGGGTTGCTCTTCTCCTGCAAAGGATTGGGAGAACAAGGGTGAAAGTGCCTGCCATAGTTGTGCCTTCCCATCAGCTACAAGCCATGAGTCTGAATCATAGATTCGTAAAATTGGAGTTGGAAGAGACCATCTAGCCAAACCCCCTGCCATGCAGGAAAAGCACCATCAAAGCACTTCTAACAGATGGCCATCCAGTCTCTGTTTAAAAGCTTCTAAAGAAAGAGCCACAAGACAGAGAGTTCCACTGCTGAACAGCTCTTACAGTTAGGAAGCTTCTTCCTAATGTTCAGGTGGAATCTCCTTCCCTGTCATTTAAACCCATGGCTTCATTGGGTCCTAGTTTCCAGGGTAGCAGAAAACAAATCTGTTCCCTCTTCTTTATGGCATCTTTTCACATATTTATACATGGCGATCATGTCTCCTTTTAAAAGATGAAGCCTGGGCGCATAATCAAAGTGTGCTCAAAGTGATAATCATTAAAAAAAACCTGATCTGCATCTCAGTCTGTGTGGGATTTTCCCCCTTGTTCACCCAGCAGGGTGGTTTGGCCAAATAAACCCATTGAACGATCTCCTTGTTTCCAGAGTTGATTGGAAAGAAACCCTGTAGGTTTTGGTCCACAAAGAAGAGAGGGACCCTTGTATAGTCAGAATATTTCTGCAATGCGGCAAAAGAGACCTGTTTTCCACATTACATGTTTTTCCTCACGTATGTGTCTTGCACATAACATTCTTAGCTTTGGGATGGGTCATCAAGAGACAAATATTGGCTTAATTTGGGTTTGAAGATAGACCTCTGCTCCACTTATACCTTGTGTTTAATGGGATTTGGGGGGACCTTTTTCCTCAAGTTACTTTTCTATTGCCCTTCCCAATTGGTCTAATGAAAAAGGAGTTAATTTGTGCACCAAGGCAGCCACTTGATTTCTGCGTCCCCCATTCTGGCAGCTGTTTGGCCCTTCCGAACCCTTATTTTTGACCCATTCTTTCCCCAAATGTTCCTCAGATGTTCCTTGATCTCCTCCAAATGGAAGAGCGCTGTCTTGTTGAGGCTCACCTGTTCCATTTTGAGGAGGAAGGCATCTATAAAGTCCCGAGGCGTATCTGTGGCATCAAAGGTTTCGATGTGTTCCTCGATCTTCCGGTTGATGAAGTCCTGGACACTGTAGGTCTCTTGGAACATGGTTTGATGGGGGCCGGGCAGGTGGTCCATGATCGAGGGGAACATGTTGTAGAGCTGAAGAGGAAAAAGGTGAGCATGTTGGACACAAAAAGATGGGCTTGCAAACACATTGGCAATTTGGAATCCAAATTAAATCCACTCTCGGAACCCAATATTACAGGGCTATTGATAGGGGTCCTGCCCTCTTCCACCCTCAATCAGTTTTGGTCACTTTGATGACTCGGAAATATAATAGGGATAAAACCTTATGGGTTCAGCATGAATTCCCATTCTACCCTTAGTACAGGTTGAACATCCCTTATTTGCACTTCCAAAATCCAAAGTGGTCCCTGAGGCCACATGAGGTACCTGAGATAGTGTCCCCTTTGCTTTCTGATGGCTCAATGTCTACAAACTTTGTAGAAATTATTGAAAAGATTGTATAAAATGTCCATTGTGCAGAAGGTGTCTAGGAAACTTTGTGTTTAGACTTGGGTCTTGTCTCCAAGAGAAGTTATATACTGTGATGACTCATGGGCCATGTAGTCCCGTCCCTAACACTGTTGTGACAGATGAGGAGGAAAACTTAGGTTTTCCTCCGTTTCAGTCAGAATTGGAACTTTCTCAGCCAGAACTGGAACCCTTGCACCTGCAGGAGATTTGCTTTCCAGAAGTTTGCCAAACAAACCCTGAGCCGATATCTCCCCCATTTTCTCGCCGCGATTATTATAAACAACAAAAAGGCGCTCAAGAGGCCTCTCGCAGGAGCGCTAGGATCGCTGCCAGGCATTCAGCTGATTAGCCTGCTTCCCATGAGAAACTTTAGGGAGTCATGCATCTGGACCCAGAGAATGGCTTTCGCTTCTGGTTCCCCAGAGAATCTGCTCTTGGTGGGAAACCGAGACCCTACTTAGGTGTTTTGCCCACGAAGGAGTCTTGCGGAGTCAATTCGTCAGCTACGGGAGTAGGTTGTGTGTGGACTACGCTACTCCCGCGGTCGAGTTCTTGCTCCTGTTTCCAGCCCTGTCTTGCTTCCCAGGACCTTGCCTTGCTCCACGGACCTTGCCTTGTTTTGGACCTCGCCACGAATTTACCACGGATCCTGTCCTTGCTCCACGTTCCTTGTTGCCTTGAATCAAGCTTTGTGTTCCAAGAATCAAGTTTACTTCCTAGCCTTGCTTAAGTTCATGGATTAAAGGACCTTGTCATCTCCCCTCACTTTGCTTTGCAAAGTGAGTGTTTCGGTTATTGGATTACAACTTTGGACCTTACTATTTCATATTGGACATTGTTTTCCTGGACTATATTTGACCTTTCCTGAAAGGTCATCTTCTGAACTATATTCTACATTTACTTTTATTGACTTTACATATTTCCTTAATAAAGATATTAGATAGATTCTGGCCTCTGTGTATGGTTATTGGTGCTCTGCAGCCTGGGTCGTGACAGTTTGACTCCGCCGCCTTAAGCACCAATTAAACCAGGCCAGAATGTCTACCGGAGCCGGGCCGGGCGACCAGCCACTCAGCTACACCATCGCCAAGGATGAAGTGGACCGAATCCGGGATATGCTCAATACACAGGCGGGAGAGATATGGGGCTTGAAAGACCGCGGAGCCCGTCTCCCTGCCCTGGCGTTGCCAACCAAGTTTTCTGGGGAAGCTTCCAAGGTTCATGTTTTCCGTCGCCAATGCCAGGCGTACCTAGAGGCCCGTAATGCCGAGTTTCCCCAAGAAGACATCAAGGTGGCGTGGATTTATAGTCTCCTAGACGGGCCAGCGGCCAACTGGGCGACGGCGCTGTTCGATCAAGCCTCCCCACACCTAAGTTCCGCGCAAAACTTCTTGGATCACCTTAAGGCAACTTGGGGGATCGAGGACAATTTAGAGGCGGCCGGCCACAAACTCCGTCGCCTTTCCCAAGGGGACAGGCCTTTGTCTCAGTACATAGCCGAGTTCCGAGTGCTGGCCCATAACACCAGCTGGAATGACATAGCCCTCAGAGGACAGTTTCGGGAGGGTCTCAGCATCGAGATGTTGGAGGAAATCTCCAAGGTGGATCCTCCAAACTCTCTTGAAGGACTCATTGATCAATGTTTACGGGCCGAAGTCATGCTTGCCAACAGAAAACAGTGGATCCGAGGCCAGAGTGGAAGAGCTGGAGCAAAACCTCCCGCTCCCACCGGCATCCAGCCGCATCCAGTGTGGAGACCCCCGCCACCAGCCCCATACCCCAGAGGAAGTGAGGAGGTGCCGATGCAGTTGGGCAATGTGCGTCCCAGATTAGATGCTGCCGAGAAGGCCCGCCGCCAACGTCTAAACCTCTGTTGGTACTGCGGAAATGGGGGCCACTTTGCCAGAGAGTGTCCAGCCAAGGGGAAGCCCGCCCCTCGTCTGGCGGCGGCGTCCTCCGTGGAGACGAAAACGTCCGAGGCGGCGGGCGCAAAGCCGGCGGGGGAAGCCAGCGACCGGGCGTAGAGAGGCTCGCCAACCCAGTCAAAAACCCCACTCAAGAGCCGCCAACCGGGGTCCTATTTCTCCTAGTGGTCACCTTGTGGTCAGCCAAGAAAGGACCCGTCATGATCCATGCCATGATAGAATCTGGAGCCACAAACAATTTCATTGATAGAGAGTATGCCGACTCTCTGGGACTACAATATCACGATTTCAAGAACGCCCGTGTGGTGCAAGCCATAGATGGCCGCCCCCTCAAGACAGGTCCAGTAAGCCAATGGTCTGAACCCACCAGAATGTGGATAAGGGAGCACATGGAAGAGATCTCCTTCTTTGTTACCAAGGTTCCCCACTTCCCTGTGATTTTGGGAATCCCATGGCTGACACTCCACGACCCCAGCATCTCTTGGACCAACAGAGAACTGCAGTTTGCGTCCAAATATTGCCAAAACCATTGTCTTGTAGCCAAGGTTTGCCACGCTACAGACGCTGAATCCATTATCATCTTGCCCAAGAAATACTCAGACTTTTGGGATGTTTTCAATGAGAAAGAAGCCGAGAGACTACCCCCGCATAGACCTTATGACTGTGCCATTGACTTGGTGGAGGGGCCCCCGATTCCGCGAGGACACCTCTACTCCTTGACTGAACCAGAGCAAGAAGCTCTCAGGGAGTTCATAGAGTGAAACCTCCGCAAGGGGTTCATCAGACCCTCTCAATCCCCAGCCGCTTCTCCAGTGATGTTTGTGAAAAAGAAGTCAGGGGACCTACGCTTGGTGGTAGACTATAGGGCATTGAACAATATCACTAAGCGGAACCGCTATCCCCTGCCTTTGATCTCGGACCTATTAGACCGGCTTCGAGGGGCCAAGGTTTACACCAAGCTGGATCTTCGAGGGGCTTATAATCTAGTTCGCATTAGGGAAGGGGACGAATGGAAGACCGCCTTCCAGACTAAATTCGGATTATTCGAGTCCCTGGTCATGAATTTCGGTTTATGTGGAGCTCCCGCAACGTTCCAGCATTTTGTCAATGATATCTTTCAGGATTATCTAGATCGGTTCTTGATCATCTACTTGGACGATTTTTTGGTGTTTTCTAGATCACAATCAGAACATGAGAACCACATCGGAATGGTGTTACAACGATTGCGGGATCATGGACTTTATGCCAAGCTGGAAAAATGCGCTTTTGATCTACAAGAGGTAGATTTTCTGGGATACCGTGTCTCGCCACTAGGACTCTCCATGGACCCGGCAAAGGTTTCAGCAGTATTGGAATGGTGGGCGCCAACCAACAAGAAAGAGGTGCAGCGTTTCTTGGGGTTCGCGAACTATTACCGTAAGTTCATTCCAGACTTTGTCCGCTGGTCTGATCCAATCACCAGCTGCATCCGTGGGAAACAGCCTTTCCGCTGGACGGAGCAAGCAGAGAAAGGATTCTAGCAACTAAAGAAATTATTCACGTCCCAGCCAATCCTTCAGCACCCGGATTCTCAAACCCCTTTTGTTGTACAGGCTGACGCCTCCGATGTGGCAATTGGGGCTGTACTTTTGCAACCAGTGGGAGATCATCTTCACCCTTGTGCTTTTTACTCCCGTCAACTAACCGCCCCAGAGAGAAATTATACTATTTGGGAAAAAGAACTTTTGGCCATAAAGGCAGCCTTTGAAACTTGGAGACATTGGTTAGAAGGGGCCAAATTTCCCATTGAGGTCCATACTGATCATCGGAATCTAGAACATCTAAGAACTGCCCGCAAATTAAATCAGAGGCAACAACGCTGGGCCTTATTCTTTGAGCGTTTTGACTTCCAGATCCATTATGTAACCCCAGCTCAGACCAAGCAAGCAGATGCTCTATCAAGGAAACCAGAATATGCTGCAGGGCGCAAAGAGACCTTTGAATCCCAATTGCTGCAGCCCGAGAACTTTGCCACACTCACAGTGGGAAATACCAAATCCACTCCAATTGAATCTACTTCCTCTACTCCAGGGCCCCTTTGTGCCCAGGAAATCAGGGCCAGTCAACAGGCGAATGCCTGGGCTCAAGATCAACTTCGCCAAGGACTACATTTTCCCTTCTCGCTTAAGGATGGGCTACTTTGCTATAGAAATCATATCTACATTCCTCCAGGACCGGGCAGGGAAAAGGCACTTCGTCTGTGTCATGACTGCAAGCAGCAGGACAATTGGGCTTCCCTGTTGCCGCTGTCGGAGTTTGCCTACAACAATAGTGTCCAGGCTTCAACTAAAGAATCCCCGTTCTTTGCAAACTACGGCTTTCATCCACGTTTCTTTCCTTCTGTTATTGAAACCTCAGAAGTTCCCGCAGCAGAGGACTGGCTGCAAGAACTCACAGCGGTGCAACAACTTTTGCTCCAGCAACTAGATCAAGCCAAGGAGGACTATAAACGCCACGCTGACAGTCATCGCCAGCCGGGCCCCGAAATCAAGGTAGGAGACCGGGTTCTATTGTCCACCCGCTTTTTGCCCTCCCACCGTCCCTGCCGGAAGCTAGATGCCCGTTTCATTGGTCCCTATCCAGTGGTGGCGCAACTTAACCTCGTGACTTTCAAACTTCAACTTCCGCGCTCTATGCGCATTCACCCAGTGTTTCATCGCTCCCTGCTCCTTCCGGCGGATGGTGTACGCCCTGATGCGGACCGGCCGGCCCCCACTCCTGTTTTGGTGGATGGGGAGGAGGAATTCGAGGTTCAGGACATTTTGAATTCTCGCTTTCATCGCCGCCGCCTCCAGTATCTCATTGACTGGGTGGGTTTTGGCCCCGAAGAACGCTCTTGGGAAGACGCTTCCACAGTACATGCCCCCGATTTAGCCCGCTGCTTCCATCAGGTCTACCCCGCTAAGCCGCGGCCCCGCACCTCGGGGAGGGGGCCCAGTTTTGAGAGGGGGCTTGAGGAGGGGGATAGTGTGATGACTCATGGGCCATGTAGTCCTGTCCCTAACACTGTTGTGACAGATGAGGAGGAAAACTTAGGTTTTCCTCCGTTTCAGTCAGAATTGGAACTTTCTCAGCCAGAACTGGAACCCTTGCACCTGCAGGAGATTTGCCTTCCAGAAGTTTGCCAAACAAACCCTGAGCCGATATCTCCCCCATTTTCTCGCCGCGATTATTATAAACAACAAAAAGGCGCTCAAGAGGCCTCTCGCAGGAGCGCTAGGATCGCTGCCAGGCATTCAGCTGATTAGCCTGCTTCCCATGAGAAACTTTAGGGAGTCATGCATCTGGACCCAGAGAATGGCTTTCGCTTCTGGTTCCCCAGAGAATCTGCTCTTGGCGGGAAACCGAGACCCTACTTAGGTGTTTTGCCCACGAAGGAGTCTTGCGGAGTCAATTCGTCAGCTACGGGAGTAGGTTGTGTGTGGACTACGCTACTCCCGCGGTCGAGTTCTTGCTCCTGTTTCCAGCCCTGTCTTGCTTCCCAGGACCTTGCCTTGCTCCACGGACCTTGCCTTGTTTTGGACCTCGCCACGAATTTACCACGGATCCTGTCCTTGCTCCATGTTCCTTGTTGCCTTGAATCAAGCTTTGTGTTCCAAGAATCAAGTTTACTTCCTAGCCTTGCTTAAGTTCATGGATTAAAGGACCTTGTCATCTCCCCTCACTTTGCTTGGCAAAGTGAGTGTTTCGGTTATTGGATTACAACTTTGGACCTTACTATTTCATATTGGACATTGTTTTCCTGGACTATATTTGACCTTTCCTGAAAGGTCATCTTCTGAACTATATTCTACATTTACTTTTATTGACTTTACATATTTCCTTAATAAAGATATTAGATAGATTCTGGCCTCTGTGTATGGTTATTGGTGCTCTGCAGCCTGGGTCGTGACATATACAAATACAGGTATACCAAAATCCAGAACAACAACAACATCCATCCCAAATATTTCTGGTCCCAAGCCTTTTGGTTAAAGGACACTCAACCTGTATTTGCTGACTGAAGTTGTGAGCTTTATAGGTTTGAATTTGGTTCTTCAGGAAGCCAAAAAGTCAGAGCAAAAGGTTGAAGAAAGTGGTTCCCAACCTATGAGACCTAAAATGAGGTCCCCGAGATATGCAGGGAAAATCAGCCCTAGATGATTAAATATGGTTTTCTGTAGGTGAGCAGATGGCGACTACTGGATGGCATATGTTCTGCATCAAAAATTAGAGCTGATGTGGTCTATCCAATGCAATTTTCTGAATCAGCACCCCAAATAACCAAACTGAATCTATAGTTGACCAAAAACTGATTCGCAATCCTTATGGTATTAATGTTGGAGAGTGGTCCCTGGTCAAACTGGTCCCTGGTCAAACTGGTCCCTGGTCAAACTGGTCCCCGGTCAAGTGGTTCCTGGTCAAAAAAGGTTAGGAGCCACTGGTTTAAGAGAAGGCAGGTTTCCCAACAGATTTCTGGTCAAGATGCTGAACATACTACACTGACCAGCCAAAACTCATTTTAGATTGTTGCATCTAAAGGGGACCTCAATGGTAAGCTGATCTAGATAATGTGACATTTGAACAGTACTGTGTATTTTATCTAAATAGGTTTGGACTTTGGCCTTAAAGGACAAAACCAATATACAATTTGTGTCCCAATGCCACTAACAAGGTTTTCAGGCAAAAAAAAAAGTGGGGGGGGGGGGGGGACCGTGACAAATTACAAACATCGCATGGCCAAGGATTTGTAGGCAAAGCTGTAACTAGCCTTTTAATCTAACGATGAAAAGGCAGTATTCCAAAACCCAAACCTCCTTTGCTCCCAAGCTTGTCAGACGAGGGATGCTCAACCTGTAGGCCTACAATTCCCTCATCTGGAGGTTGGGAATGTTGCATAGTTGGAACACAAATCCCATAATCCTATGGTCCCCATGAACATTCATGCTGGTGCTTTTGCAAACAGTTGTTCTTCCCTATCACTCGGTTCACAGCTGCCCTTGATGTCTCCATGTCAGGATGACCATTACTATCCTCCTCCTTCTCCTCACCTGTCCTGGAAAGCTGCTTTCAATCTGAGAACTATGGAGGATGAAATAGATGATCTGTTGGTACTCCTTGTCCTGGTAGTCGAACCTTTCGCCCAGAAGGATGTGGTTGATCACGTTCCCTGTGGCGCTGTTGAAAAGGCTGGAGGGGCTCAAGGGTTGGCCTGGGTTGGGGGGCGGGGGGACAACAGACAGACACATGCCATAGAATTAAAGAATCCCAGACTTGGAGGGGACCTCCAAAGGGCACCCAATTCACCCCCTTTACCCAGGGAGGAGTGTACATTTCGAGTCCTCCTGATAGAGGACCATCCAGCCTCTGGTTGGGAAACTCCAGAGAAGGTTGGACTCCAAGGCAGCAACTTATTCCACAGCCAAACTGCTCTTACCCTCAGGAAGTTCTTCCTAATATTTAGGTGGAATCTTTTTTCTTGTAGTTTGACTCTTACTCTATTGTGTCTTACTCTATGGAGCAGCAGAAAACAAGTTTCCTTCCCCATTCAAATATTTAAATGTGACTCTCATGTCCCCTTTCAGGCTTCTCTTCTCTTAACTAAACATTGCTGTTCCTCACAGGGCTTGGTTTCCAAACCTTTGATCATTTTGGTTTCCCTTCTGTGGACATGTTTCATCTTGTCCATAGCCATGTCTTGCATTGGACTCTATGTCATTCCAGGTAAAGAGATCTGACCAAAGGCCCCTTGCACACAGCTCAAACCCTACATTATCCGCTTTTGAACTGGAATATATGGCAGTGTGGACTCAGATATCTCAGTTCAAAGCAGATGTTGTGGGATTGTCTGCCTTGATATTGTGAGTTATATGGCTGCATGGAAGGGCCCTGAGACCATGACTTCCTTCCATCTGGACACTATACTCCTATTGATGCAGTCTAGAATTGTGTTGGCTTTTTTTTAGCTGCCGCAACACACACTTGAGTGCCCTGCAAGGGTGAGAAGAGTGGGATAGAAATAAAGTAAGTAAAATAATAATAATAATAATAATAATAATAATAATAATAATAATAATAATTTTATTTTTATACCCCGCCCCATCTCCCTGAAGGGACTCAGGGCGGCTTACATGGGGCCAAGCCCAGACATCAGACAATATAAAAACAAAGCAATAAAACAAGTCAATCAACAATAAAACAATTTTTATAATGGTTTTTATTAATGTTGAAGTTTTTAGTCTAGATTTTAAATTTTGTCAATGATTTAGTTTTATAGGAGTTTTATTAATTCTGAAGTATATAACCTCTCGGATTTCATATGGATGTACGGGACTGGGTGCCCTTGATATGAGCTGGTAATTGACCGTAATAAAAGTTTACATTACAATAAAACAAATCATAAAAGATCACATACAATAAATAAATGATAAAATCTTGGGTCGGCTCCAAAAGAAACTGGGCCAAAAGTGCAAGTTGTGTCAGTTGTGTCAAGTTGTGTCAGAATAGGTTCATATTCAGCTTGTGGTCTCTTAAGATTCCCAGATCCCTTTCACGTAGATGATTTTCAAGCTAGGTGCTACCTATCATGTATGTACTGTAGGACATAAGGGTAGTACATTACATTTCTCTTTTCTGAAATTCATTTTCTTAACCCAGTGCCACCTACACACTGGCCAAAGCCAGCCCATCCTGGTGCTCCGTATCGGGAAGGAATGAATCTATTCTGGGGTTTTGTCCAGACTTGCAAGCCAAAATCCGAATCAGAGAAGGGAAGCCAAGGTAGTCAAAGATATAGAAATCGAGCCTTGTGAGACATGACTTGGGAAGCTGTGTCTGTTTAGCTTGGAGAAGTGTGCATCTATTCTGTAGAATGAATTCAGTCTTACACTGCATTAATTTGCACAACTCTTCCAGAAAGCAAGTTATAGGCACGCACCCTTGGTGTCCCTGAGCGCCTTCACCAAGTGCTGGGCCTCCTCCTGGATCCATTCCTCGATGCCTTTCTTCCCCATCCCAAAGTTCCTCAAGGTTGTGAGGGAGAAACGGCGGATCTGGACCCAGCGCTCACCATTGGACATTAACACACCTGAAGGAGGTAACAAGAGAAGAGAAACGAGTCCAGATCTCGGATCACCCAAGATAGATGTGAAATGGACACACTAGTTGGACATAGGACAACAAAGCCCCTCCACCATTGAGAATCTGTGCAATCCCCCCTTGGGGAGGAGGCAAGATTGGACCCACATCTCCTCTCCAGCGCATGAAGCCAGGCTGCAGAAATAGTGGCCAATGGTTGGTTCCAAGGAAATGATTGTAGCCCTACAGCCAAGTGCATGCTTTGCACAAAGGAAGCTCCCTGTCTGCGTAGTGTTCACCAGGCAGAGACTGCAGGTATCAAAATCATATACAGTAGAGTCTCACTTATCCAAGCTAAACGGGCCGGCAGAACGTTGGATAAGTGAATATCTTGGATAATAAGGAGGGATTAAGGAAAAGCCTATTAAACATCAAATTAGGTTATGATTGTACAAATTTAAGCACCCAAACATCATGTTATACAACAAATTTGACAGAAAAAGTAGTTCAATGTGCAGTAATGCTATGTAGTAATTACTGTATTTACGAATTTAGCACCAAAATATCACGATATATTGAAAACATTGACTACAAAAAGGGCTTGGATAATCCAGAAGCTTGGATAAGCGAGGCTTGGATAAGTGAGACTCTACTGTAATTGTTATAGAAGAACTAAAAAGCTATTTGAGTTAGTACATGCAGACCTTACTGGGCCATTTCCACCCAGTGAAGGAGGTTCGAAATATGTTTTGATATTAGTTGATGACTACACCAGTCATCAACTTACTGCATTACGTTAAATGTCTAAGTCACAAGTGTTTGCTAAATTCAAAGAATGGTTGGCAACGATAGAAAGAATATCTCCCTACAAACTAGGTTGTAAGGAGAATTTATGGGAAAACAATTCCAAGATTGATTAAAAGATAATGGAAATGTATACTAGAGAACCTTATTTTCCAGTAGAGAATGGTGTAGCTGAGAGAAAGATCAGCGTGCTCAAAATAATGAAAGTTAACCTGATAGATGATGCAAAGGCGCCTAGCATGCTGTGGGCGGAGGCTATACAAGCAGCTACACATATTCTGAATAGAAGTTGGAGCTTTTGTGTTAATGAAACTCCAATCTTCCTACCATATAATAAGAAGCCAAGCATAAAATATTTGAGAATATTTGGTAGTTTTGCCAGTGTACTGATTCTTAGGCAGTCTAGAAGAAAGGAGCAGAAAAATAGCAAAGATTTAGGTTCATTGACTGTGGCAAGAGACCCAGGAATTATCAATTTGACTTGCAAAATGGAAAAGTAATGTCCCGAAGTGTAAAGTTTTTGTAAGACTGTTAGTTTCTGGCATTAAAAGGTTTAAAGCTTGAGAAACAGAAAAGGAAGGAAGCAAAAATGCAGGCATTCTGTTCTCCCCACTATTTACTTTCAGTTTGCTCAAAGACATAAGAGAAAGGATTTAATTTGATCATGTTTTTGAAATGAATGTAAGCAAATCTGTATTGTGAAATGTTTTTGGCAGTGGTATGATTGAAAAACATATGCATTAATTGTAGAGATGATCACTGAAAAATTAAAGGGTGTCAAGATTTGGAAATTACCTGACATCTCCTAAGTGATAAAAGAGTTAATACCTATGGCCTAACTACCTGTAAAAGAATTAATCCACAGTAATTAGGGTGTGGGGGTTAATGCAATGGAAGTAGTATATCGGCTGTAGTCATACTGAGTAAGTTTGATGAGAGTCGAGGAGAGCAGTTAAGGGGTTTGGAGCAGCTAAATTTCTTCCTAGTTTCATGGGCTACCTCATATTGCCTCTCCCTTTCTGCTGGTCAATAGTCTCCTGCTTGGTTCAAGGACCTTACCGAGTCCTTTGCTGAGTTTCTGTGCTGACGGGAAGCTTCCCCGGTCAAGGAAATCATCTGCATTGTCCACAAGGACCTTCTTCACCACGTCATAGCCATGGACGGCCACCACTTGATTTGAGCCGAAATAGACCATGAAGATGGGCCCATATTTGGCACCCAGCTGCAAAGGGGACAAATCCAAACAATGTCTGTGGTTCAACCAAGTGGAAAACTCTAGAAGGATGCAACCAGCCTCCCACAGCTCCCAATTATTTCAAGAGGAGAATGTTGTGTTACGACTCATGGACACTCATCCTGAAGCACCCCCTTTGGTTCCACCAATAGACCTCTCTCACATGCAACAGCTCTACTGTGGCTTTTGGTGGGATTTGGGGACAATCTTGTCATGACCATAAAAGGAGAACACAGATGAATCCAACACAATTATGAATATTTAAGTTTAGCTTATAAACCAGGTATGAGCAAACCTTTTGGCCTTGGGGCCACATTGTGGGCCGGGCTGGGAGGGAGGACATCTGGGCATGTGCTGGGTGGGACGGGCCTGGGAGAGGCTGGGAATGGTTGGGGTAGGGCCCAGTTCATCCTCAAGTTGTCCTCCTGGCATAAGGACAGAGCTGCTTGCCTCCTCCTTATGCTGGGAACAGAACAAGACAAGCGGCGAGTGTCCTGGTCATCCTTCTCGATCCTCCACTCTCCGATCTTCAAGATGTCCTTTCAGCATTATGCTGGGAGGAGGGCGAGTTAGGTGATGGCTGAGAGTGTTCTGGAGGGCTCTCAGCATAAAGACAGGGCAGCTTGCACTGTCCTTATGCTGGGAGGAGGGCGAGACATGCGGTGGCTGAGAGGGCTCTCAGCTACTGCGTAAGGAGGAGGTGGGCCACCATGTCCTTATGCTGAGAGGACAGGGAAAATGAAGCTACTTGGAGTTTAGTCCAGACTTGAAAGCCAGACAGAGTTCTGAACCTGAACCAGAGCAGGGCAATCAATGTGGCCAAAGGTCTGGAAATCAAGCCTTGGAAGATATGACCGGAGAGGTGGGCCTGTTTAGCTCGGAGAAGGGAAGATGGAGGGTGCATATACAATGGAGACATATTGTTATGGTTGAGCCTTCGGGCTCCGGTAATAGAAGAAGGGGTCATAAGACTCCTCGAGAGTCAGACTCTTTCGAGGAGCGTGAAAGAAAACGGCTCCGGGATTTGTTTACAGACCCGACAGATGAGGACTCATTTGAGGGTTTTTCTGAGGGTTTGGAGGAAGAGATGGCCAGCTCGGAGGAGGACGACATGGAATGGACTCGTGTGAGGGAGGATTTGGGTGTTGGGGAAACAGGCAATGAAAACATGGGAGGTGATTGGCGGGTTGCAGGATCAGACCCATGGACTGGCTGGAGGGATGGAGCAGGATTCACAGCTGGGGATGCTGTGGGGCGTAGTCAAAGGTGCTTAAGCTCTGATGAGGATGATGATGTTGGGGCGTCTGGAATTGGGATGGCAGCTGACAGCGATGATGAGCTTGAACTGGGATAAATTGGGATTTGGGACCAATGTCTAATTGCGTTGGGCAAGGTAATCTGGACGGACGCTTGGGCTTTTGTTGGGGAACTTCCTGAAGACGGGTGTGATTCGTTACTAGACACTTGGACCTCCGTCGTCTTTTTGACAGGCAATATCTACTTGCACTGGATTGACGCTGGACTGACTGACTTCGATTCCGGATTATCCCTTCCGCTGGCTATCGGTGTGACCTTTGGATTTCCTAGACGACTACGCTTGGCTATTGATCTTTGGACCGGATTGGGACCCTGCCGACTGCCGTGCCTGGACCTGGATATCGTTGGCCGCTGAACCTTAAATTGAATCCTGACTACGACCACACTGTTCGTTCGCTGCAAGAAGGAATAAACTAGCCTGGTTTATTCTCCTGCTGTTTCTGAGTAGCAGAGAGGAATTTGCTACCAGCCTGTTGTTTGCATTCTAACTCTTGTTGATCCTCTTTTGTTTACATTGTTTGCCAGGCTGAAGTAAGCACTTTTGATTTAATCCGGATTATACTTCTGTTTAACCCGGTTTATCCCTTTGAACCGTTTAAGCTCAAACTGAGCTGTTTTTTGTTACTTATCACACTGAAGTCAAGTGTTTGCCCTGTTCTTTGTTTCCTATGTGCGTTTTTAGTTCTGTAACCTCAATAAACTGAGTTTTGTTTTACTCGCTGGCATCCTGTCTTTGACACATATATATATTTGTTTATTATGGTTGATGACCAGCAACATAAAATGTACAAGCATCAGAATAGCATAGAAACATATGCAATTAGATATTAAGAAACACAGTGAAGAACAAGGTTAAAACACAGTATTGAATGTGGTAGTTAAAATGGTATAAAACATTTATATGCTAAAATGGCAAAGGTAAATGCAGAAGTAAATATTAAAACCTACTAAAACCTTGGCAACATCTTGCACCAACAAGCTATAGCTGCTGCACAAAAGCTAGCAACTTTGGCAGTAATTTTGGGGTCTTGGTCTGCCAAAAGATAATCAACATAAAACCTTACAATGGAGACTGGCCACTGCTAATCTGCCTCTCTTTCTTCTCCCAATTCCATCCGTCTTTCCATTTACTCCAATTTCTTCCCTTTTAATCTTTGCTCCCGTATAACTGCAATACGAAAGTGCTTGAAATGTTCTTCTTGGAAGTCTTTCTCTCTCTTCCCATCTTCCCACCTCCCATTGATTTCTTCCCTCTGATCATTTCCCCCAAATGACTATGATGCCAGTGTGCCTTGATCTGTCTCAAGGTTTCTTTACCTTCAATCTAGGCACTGGGTGAATTTAGCCTGGAGAACCAGCCATCTTTAAACACCTGAAGGGAATTGAGATATCTCTTTGCTTTCCCCCCTTTTCTCTTTTACACACATATAGGGTCTGGAGCTAGTCTTGAGGTCTTCACCCAACCTTATTCTTGTTTTACAACAGGAGGTCCTCTGGACTCTGATTCACATCCTTCTTTTCCTACCTTTCTAATTGTGATTAATCCAGTATTTTGCTTCATCTCCTGCAGGGTCCATTTATGGCCATTTTCTATTCTTTATTTGAGCATAGAAAAACAACCAGAATCTCTCGGCAAGTGTAATGAGCCAAAATGATGTGTGCGAAAAAGACCTTGGAGTCCTCGTGGACAACAAGTTAAACATGAGCCAACAATGTGATGCGGCTGCTAAAAAAGCCAATGGGATTCTGTCCTGCATCAATAGGGGAATAGCGTCTAGATCCAGGGAAGTCCTGCTCCCCCTTATTCTATTCTGCCTTGGTCAGACCACACCTGGAATCACACTGTGTCCAATTTTGGGCACCGCAGTTGAAGGGAGATGTTGACAAGCTGGAAAGCGTCCAGAGGAGGGCGACTAAAATGATTAAGGGTCTGGAGAACAAGCCCTATGAGGAGCGGCTTAAAGAGCTGGGCATGTTTAGCCTGCAGAAGAGAAGGCTGAGAGGAGACATGATGAGAGCCATGTACAAATACGTGAAGGGAAGTCATAGGGAAGAGGGAGCAAGCTTGTTTTCTGCTGCCCTGCAGACTAGGACGCAATGGAACAATGGCTTCAAACTACAGGAAAGGAGATTCCACCTGAACATCAGGAAGAACTTCCTCACTGTGAGAAAGGCTGTTCGACAGTGGAACTCTCTCCCCGGGGCCGTGGTGGAGGCTCCTTCCTTGGAGGCTTTTAAGCAGAGGCTGGATGGCCATCTGTCGGGGGTGCTTTGAATGCGATTTCCTGCTTCTTAGCAGGGGGTTGGACTAGATGGCCCATGTGGTCTCTTCCAACTCTACTATTCTATGATTCTATGATTCTATGATAATAATGCTTTAAATAGTCCTGTCCCCAAGTCCTGTTCTAACTCTAGGGGCCACTGTCCTCAGTTGGCTTGAGGAGTTCATGGAGTTGGTGAAACTTCAGAATCTATTTCAACCTAAGAAGCAGCGAAAGGAGGATGGTCAAACCCCCAATAATCTCAAAAAGGGTCCAACACCCATCCCTTCAGTTGAAGTCCCATTCCTTACCTTCTTCAGCTGTTCTGGAATGTTGGTGCCCTTCAATTGGAGGAGATTTCCAATGATGGGAAGAGGGGTTGGCCCCGGGGGCCAGTTCCTCCTCTTGGCCTCCACTTTCCTCCAGGCCACCAGAAGGACCAGGAAGACCACCAAGAAGATGGCCGTGGTCCCCAAAAGATCCATGGCCCCTCAATCTCTTTCTCTTTTCTTTGCAATGGGCAAACTGGAGCTTGGCCTCTTCCTCTCTCCAGCTGCAGAAGGTCTGAAGTCCAGAGACCTTCTCCAAAGTCCAAAGGCCAAATAAAAAGATAAGCACAATGATCACCAGCCAACTTTGGAATGGGTGGGGTGTTTATGACCTTTCTCTATTTGTCTTATTCATATACCAACTTGCTCCTGGGATTGGAGCCAAGGTAGCTCAGGTCAAGTTGAGAATCATGTGCACTAAAGAAAATGACGATCTGCCTCCACATTTGCTGGTGTTAGGGGACAGGATCTTCACAGAAGCGGGAAAATCACAAATGGAAAGCTCATTTTTTAATCTAACTTCACTCTAGGTCTCCATCACAAATCTGTGGTCTATTTCCTGCTATTTCTGATAAACTTGCCAAAAGTTTCCTCATAGGAACAGGATACTATCTAGTGTTAAAATATGTCAACTCTGCCAGGAATTTGTAGCATGTTGATATCATTTTAAAAAGTGGCATTCTTGGAATTCATGAAGCCTTCTGCACCTCCTCAGACTACAAACCCAAGGATTCTGTCAGGTGCAGCTCAATTGGGAACTCCTGGTTGGAACCCCTTTTTGGGATCCTTTTGCTCGGTGGTCACCGATCAGGCACAAAAAGGCTACAGAGATCCAAACTTTATTGTAACCACGTACAGGTAGGGCTTTTGGAAAACAATCATGTATGACCTAATGCAAAAACAAGCCAAGTAAGTAGGAGAGCCGTGGTCCATTAAATAATCATCAGCAAACAATGACTGTTAAAACACCTAGGAACCAAGCCCTTGTTTGCATTCTTTATTTATTCATACTATTGATACTTCAACTTTCACATAAGATGGGAGTTAGCTGAGGACAAGTTAAGAACAAAGTACATTAAAAAAACAAACAATCAGGATTTAAAAAACATATTAAAACATAATAGCTTAATATTACCAGTTAAAAATATTTTTTCCAGAATAAACATAAAATCTCCTATAGTATTTATTTATTATTTATTTACAATATTTCTACCCTGCCACTCTCTACCCCGAAGGGGACTCAAGGCGGGTTTACATATCGGCAGCTATTCGATGCCTTAAAATAATACAAAATTAAAATAAACATTTAAAATAGGATAATAAAATACAATTAAAACAATTAGAGACATTTAAAACCAAACAATCACTAGTGATCACATAATCCATAAGCATAATTTGGGCCTTTCCTATAGCAATACACGTCAATCCATATCCATTCATTTCACAGATTCTCCAAAGGCTTGGTCACAGAGCCCCACTTCTCTATTCTCTCCCCGCTTCTCTATTCTCTCCCCACTTCTCTATTCTCTCCCCGCTTCTCTATTCTCTCCCCGCTTCTCTATTCTCTCCCCACTTCTCTATTCTCTCCCCGCTTCTCTATTTTCTCCCCGCTTCTCTATTCTCTCCCCACTTCTCTATTCTCTCCCCGCTTCTCTATTCTCTCCCCGCTTCTCTATTCTCTCCCCGCTTCTCTATTCTCTCCCCGCTTCTCTATTCTCTCCCCGCTTCTCTATTCTCTCCCCGCTTCTCTATTCTCTCCCCGCTTCTCTATTCTCTCCCCGCTTCTCTATTCTCTCCCCACTTCTCTATTCTCTCCCCGCTTCTCTATTCTCTCCCCGCTTCTCTATTCTCTCCCCGCTTCTCTATTCTCTCCCCGCTTCTCTATTCTCTCCCCACTTCTCTATTCTCTCCCCACTTCTCTATTCTCTCCCCTCTTCTCTTCAACATCTACGTTAGACCCCTTGCTAGTTTGGCTCGGAGTTTCGGCCTAGACTGCTATTAATATGCAGACGACACCCAACTCCTTCTGCGCTTGGAGCCTGGAGCAACGTCAATACCAGACCATTTCACCTTATGTCTGGAGGCTCTGTCGAACTGGCTACGTGCTAGTAGACTGAAGGTGAACCCGGCAAAGACTGAGATTCTCTGGCATGGCCGCTCGACTGGTCTGACCCATTTGCTACCCACCTTCGATGGTGCTGCCCTATCTCCTTCGCCCACCGTTAAGATTAGATTCGCAGGTGACAATGGAAGCTCAGGTCGCTGCTGCCAGCAAACAGGGCTTTTTCCACCTACGACAAGCGAGGCAACTGGCACCCTATCTATCTGATGAGGCTCTGGCAACAGTCATCCATGCCACGGTCACGTCTAGGCTGGACTATTGCAACACCCTGCATGTTGGCCTTCCGATGTCCACAACCCGAAAGCTCCGTATTGTTCAGAATGCGGCAGCCAGGCTACTCACAAGAACACCCATGAAATGCCACATAACACCAGTGCTGCAGCATCTGCATTGGCTTCCAACTGATTACTGTGGTCTATATAAGATGCTAGTTCTGACCTTTAAAACTCTTTACGGCCTGGGCCCATCGTATCTTAGGGACCGTCTCTCCTTCTCCCATCATCAGAGGTCGCAACGACCATCCCAACGAGACTTACTTTATGTACCGGGTCCTAGAGAAGTGCACTTGGAGAGGACCAGGCGCAGAGCTTTTTCTCTTTCTGCCCCTGCCTTATGGAATGCCTTGCCGCCCTAGATGAGAGCCATGCGTGAGTTGGGGCCTTTTACCCTAGCACTTAAGACCTGGCTCTTTACTAGAGCTTTTAATCTCTGTTAATTTTATTAATATTTGTATGTATGTATTTTTATCCTTTAGAATTTTATCTCGTAAATCGCCTAGAGCATCTTGGATGGAGGGCGATTAATAAGTACTTAAATGATGATGATGATGATGATGATGATGAGAGCCACGTTTTTACTTTTTCACGGAAGATCAAGAGGGAGGGGTTTTTTTATGGGTTTTTTTTTCTCAAAGTGACACACCACCCAAGTCATGCTAGGTTTTTTTGGTGAATTTTGACACACCAAGTGCAAAAGGTTGCCCATCATTGGTCTAGGGTAAGATCAGCTTGGTTTATTGTCATTGAAATGGAAGAGCGAACTCCATGAGAACGTCATGAGAGTGGAGTGAGCTCCTCAGCGTGAGGAGAAGCAGAACGGGACTTGCCGTGGGATGTTTGCAAAGCCACTGACGTCCGGGGTGAGGTCGATCTTGGTGACCCCCGGAGCGTACTTCAGGCGGAAATTCTGCAGGATGGTCGTGACGAAGAGGAAGAGCTCCATCCGGGCCAGTCCTTCACCAAGACAGTTCCTCTTTCCTGGAGGAGAGGGAAAGAGAAGACGCTGGCAATATATGTCACTGGGAGGGGGTCTATCCCGTGGGATCCCTGGAAAATTACACTTCGGGACTGCAGCTTATAGAACTCTCTGAAAGACTGAGGGATTCTGGGAGCCAAAACAAGTAACTTTCCCAAGCTCTGTTTATTTTACAATGACATTTCTACTATATACTCAAGTATAAGCCAACCCAAATATAAGCTGAGGCACCTAATTTTACCACAAAAAAACTGGGAAAACTTAATGAGTATAAGCCAAGGGTGGGAAATGCATCAGCTACTGGTAAATTTCAGAAATAAAAAAGAAATAAATACCATCACAATTACTGTACATTAATTGAGGCATCAGGAAGTTAAATGTTTTTGCATATTTACATAAAACTATAATTTAAGATAAGACTGTCCAATTCTGATTAAATCTCTATTCTAACCTTCTTCAGTGTAAATATGTTTACGTATTATTTCAATAATAATAGAGTAAAATAATAAATGTAATAACAATAATAATACATAGAGTAAAATAATAAATGTAATAACTTCAACAATAATAGAGTAAAATAATAAATGTAATTATAACAATAAGATAAGACTGTCCAACTCCGATTAAGTCATTATTCTAACCTTCTTCAATGTAAATGTGCTTATGTATCTTTCCTATAATAATAAATAGAGTAAAACAATAAATGCAATAATAACAATAAATAGAGACAAATAATAAATGCAATAACAATAATGATAGAGTAAAACAATAAATGCAATAACAATAATAATAAGAGTAAAATAATAAATGTAACAGTAGCAATAATAATAACAGAGTAAAGTAATAAATGTAGTAATAACAACAATAATAATCCATTAATCACCATAGTTTATTTTAACTACTGTATACTTTTTGGGGAAAATCCTGTGTGTATCTGAATAAGGAAAAGTGGGAAAGAAGGACTGGAAATGGGAAAAAGTTGACCTTGGCTCAAGTATAAGCCAAGGGGGGCTTTTCCAACCTTAAAAAGGGCTGAAAAACACAGCTTATACTCAAGTATATACGGTATTTTGAATGTCTTCGATGTGGCTTCATATATGTGGAGAGATTGAAGGGTTCTCTCAATGGCCAAGAAGTCACAGGAATGCATTGCATGCTGGGAGCAGCCTGATTGCAACATTTCTGAATCCTGGAAATCAAGGTATTGAACTTTTTGTTGGATTTTGGTTGTGTGTGAGTATGAAATGTGAATCAAGTGTTTTTGCTGTTTTGCAAGTGTGTGTTTCAGCAATGAAACAGTTAACAGCAGGCCAGTTTGACTGACAGCCTGCTGTGGCCTATACGACATGATTTCCGGCCTTGAAGGACAGGACTTCCTTCGGACTAAGGAATGTGCTTCTTATCAGTTGGACTGTGTGTGCCAAGCCGAGCGGCAAAGGAAGAATGCCTGCTTCCAGTGATGGCTTTTGCTGTGATGTAAATATCTTTGTAAATATTAAATAAGTGTTTGAACTGCAGAGGTCTTTGCTTCTGTACTGCTTCTCAGAATGAGAGCAAACAGTCTGACATTGGAGAAGAATTGGTGAAGGGCAAAATCAGGGTGCTGATGATCGATGGTTTTTGAAGACACCCACCCCCACACACCCTGTTGACACATTAGGCATGGATTGATTTCCCAGTCCCATGGGTCCACCCCATATATCCCCTTAACTGTCTCTTCACAACGTCTCCCAGAAATTGCAAAGATTCTTGCTGTGAACCGCAGTGGTTTTGAAGACCCTTTTTTATCCTTTCTTCAAATACTCCTATATATTATCCTCCACCCTTTACACAATCCAGCCATTCCTCAGACCTGCAGAGAAAGGCAGGTCTGCTCCGTTCTTCTTGAAATTCCCTTTCTCGTCCAGAAAATGTTCTGGGTCGAAACGGTGTGGATTTTCAAATTGCTCAGGATCATTCAATGCGGAGGTCAGCATGGGCAGGATGGTCGCACCCTGACGGAAGGAAACACACAATGCAACAGTGTCACCACGTAAAATTGGATACCAAGGAAGCATTGGGATTTCTGCTGGTGCTCTTTATTTCTTTATTTCTGACAACCTCTGCCTATAGTTGACTATGGGAAGCTTATGAAGGGGTCCATGCATCATATGAAGAGTCTCAGGACTGTGTAATGAGGTCCTCTGTCAAAGTAGGAAGACATTGCTACCTGTGACTTCCATCCCAAATGAAGTTGGTAAGAAATACATTCCTAAAGCAAACTACATCTCCCAATCAGAATAAAGTTCTGACTGTCTGTTCAACACCATGGTGCCAGGGTATGTTTTGGTCTCCTTAATAGAAACCCACAGTTGATGATCCCCTTATGCGCCATGGTACCTTTGGGATGATGAAGCCTTCCAGTTCCACATCCCTCTTTGCCTTTCGAACAAGCCCAGAAGGGATATGATCAAGAACCCGCTGGGCTTCGTGGATGACAGCTTCTGTGTAGGGCATCCTGGGGCGGTCTGTCATGGCGGGTGGGCTCTCCTGCCCAATCACGGAGTCTATTTCCTTGTGGACCTTTGCTGGAAGCAGAACCAAAGACAATGTGTTTCCATACATATCGAGAAAAAGAGACCCAGCTTTGGTTAGTTCCCTCACCCTCTTTGCAACTTGTCTGCATTAGATAGTGACAGTCAGTTAATCTTCTGGCATCTCATCTGCTTTAAATACGTCCCGGTTTCTTCCTTCTTCTACTACAATGATGGGCAACCTTTTGCGCTTGGTGTGTCAAAATTCACCAAAAAACCTAGCATGACTTGGGTGGTGTGTCACTTTGAGAAAAAAACCCCCATAATTTCGCAATATGTATAGTTTAAATAACAAAAATGTATAATTGTAATATATAACTGTATTTAATAAATCAAAAACTATTTACTACCATTATTTCCATGTACAACAATCTATGGTACCTCTTGCAGTTTCCATGCTGATTTCTCTCTATTCTAGTTTCAATGTAGTCATGAATAATGAATAATATAACAATAATATAATGGTAATAATATGATAATATACTACAATAATAACAGAATAATAATAGAATATATATCTATCTATATCTATATCTATATCTATATCTATATCTATATCTATATCTATATCTATATATATATATATATATATATATATATATATATATATAGTGCATAATTTCCATGGAGTAAACAACAAAACCACTGGACCAAATCACACCAAATTTGGCCACAAAAGACATAGTCATCCAATCAATCTGCATGCAGCAGCGTGTCAGCAAAAATGGCTAAGCGTGTCAGTGCTGACATGCATGTCATAGGTTGACCATCACTGTTCTACTACCTTTTCTCTTTGTTCTTGGCTTACCCCACTTGCTGCAAACTGACTTCAAATTGCAAATGGATTTTGCCCTCAACGAACTCTTGTCCCTCCTACTTGGCTTGACCAAAATCAATCTGCTGCAGCCTCTGCTCAAGAATAACGGGTATGAGTTCAAGCAACAGTACAATAAGACACAACTGACTCCAAGGCCGACAAACCTGCCACTGCCGAGTGTTCCAGCAGCAGCATCAGGGTGAACCTCAGGGTGGTGCTGGTGGTCTCCATCCCGGCAACGAACAGGTCATAAATTGACATCATCAGATTCTCTGTAGTAAATTCAGTCTTTGGGTTGATCTTCTCCTGCAACGGGAAAGACCAAGCACAAAAGCTTTTTCACCAGCCCACAAGTACTGATGTAAGATCAGAACCAATCCCTGGGCTGGATGGGGAATTCTGGGCGTTAGTAGTAACGTTTCAGGTCACTTGAGCATATCAACATCCTCCTGCTAAACTGAGGTCAGAATCCTATATCTTCCCAGATCATGATGTACTGTGGTTCTCAGCATTCCCCATTTTGACTACACGACCAAAAACATAAATAAAATAGTCTTGATTTTTAGGCCTGTTTCTGTCAGAGTAATTTTCAGCGCAGCAGCAGTTGGATGGAATCAGTGGAATGCAGAACGAAGTGACATCAGAGACGATGGTAAAACTATATACAAGTTTTACTGTAAGCAGTAATAATCAAGACAAACAAGCTTGAAGACAATGGAAGAACACAGGACTTGACTCTCACTCCAGGCAGACAGCACTCGACTCAGAACTGAACTGAACTGAACTGATGCAATCAGCAATGCACACACACTTGTGTCTGGACACTCCCTGGTTCCAGCCTCACATCAAGGCCATCACAGCTTCTTAGTAATTAACTCTTTCCAGACTATGTTACACTCTTGGATGATGCAATCAGTATGCAATACAGACAAGACACAAATTTCATTTAAACACTACCAATACACAAATCCCACATTAACAGTTTCTGGGGTTATTTGGGGTGCTGATTCAAAGAACAGTTGCAGAATCAACACCCTCTCATGTTTCTTCCTATTTTATGACCCCCAATCACATGTTGCTACTTTCGTGTTGGTTTTACCCCTTTGTGTGATGCTCTAGATTATTTCCGTCCCTGTCTTAAATATTTCATCCAATGCAGGGACTAAATCTGCTTCTCCCTGGAGATCTAACATCTGTGCCATTATAGAAATGTTCAAATTCCAGATGTTCTCAGTTGTCCTCCAAAAAGGAGGAGCACTCTTTAGTTCAGGCTCACCTTCTCCATTTTGAGGAGGAAGGCCTCAATGAAGTCCTGAGGAGCATTTGTGGCATCAAAAGTCCTCACATGTTCCTCGATCTTCTGGGTGACAAAGTCCTGGACACTGAAGGCTTCCTTGAACATGGTTTGATGAGGGCCCGGCAAGTGGTCCATGATCCAGGGGAAAATGTTGTAGAGCTGAAGGGGAAAGAGAAAGAGGATGAGGCAGTGGGCTCTGAATGATGGGTGGCATCACCAGACAACCAAGTCACATAGCCATCCAGAGGGTTCCTTGTCTCTTCCTCTTTCCACCAGTTTTTAGGACTGTAAGAACTGTGAAACGGGCTGTGGACAAAATCCTGTGGGTATGCCATGAATTCCCCTTTTACCCTGAGTACAAGGTGAGCATCCCTTATCCAGAACAAAGGAACCCAAAATGCTACAAGATCCAACAATGTCCCAGTGGTTGGCTGAGACCTTTGCTATCAGATGGTTCAGTGAACCAAAACCTGGTATACAATGGCCTATGTGTATAAGCTGTCTATGAAACCTAAATGAATTTCATGATTAGACGTGGATCCTATATCCAAGATCTAGGATTATTTAAGATGTTATTTTATATTGTATGTGATATTGAAGGTCTGCCTTGTTTTGGAAGCTGCCCCGAGTCCCCTCATGGAGAGAGGTTGGCTTAGAAATAAAATTACTACTACTATCTATCTATCTATCTATCTATCTATCTATCTATCTATCTATCTATCATTATGTACATGTATTCTGAAATCTGACATACCAAACACATCTAGTCTCAAGCATTTTGGACAAGTGGGACTCAACCTGTAGTCATTAGGGTCTTGGTAAAGTTACACACTTGGAACCCAAATCTCAGAATCCTCTGGCCACCACAGATATTCTAGCTGGGTCATTCTGGAAGCTGTTGTCTTTTCTGATCTGCACACTCCAGCCCCACTCACACTGCTGTTTAAAATCCAGGTTATCTGCTTTGAATTGGATTACATGGCAATGTAGACTCATATAATCCAGTTCAAAGCAGATAATCTTGATTATTTGATTTGATAATCTGGATTATATGACAGTGTAGATCCTGCCTCCATTTCCCAGTTCATAGCTGTCTTTTGGTTTCATTTGCTTTCTCCTTCCCAGGGTGGTCATCATGATCCTCCTTTTCACCTTTCCTGCAAAGCTGCATTCGATTCGGAAGCCATGGGTAATGAAATGGAGGATCCGGAGGTACGCTTCATCCTTGTAATTGAACCGTTCACCCAAGAGGATATGGCTGATCACGTTCCCTGTGCCACAGTTGAAAATGTTGGTTGGGCTCAAGGGTTGGCCTGTGTTGGAGAGCAGCAGAGTTAGTAGGGGTGGAAGGAAGCGTCTCAATACAGTGTCACCAACGTACTGCCCAAAGCACCCCATTCCAGTCTGTTGTGACTCAGTTGGAACCTCAGAGTGACTCTGATTGGGATTATGGGATTCAGGTTCAAAATGTCTCTGATGGGAATTACGGAATTCAGGTTCAGAGTGTCCCTGTTGTAGAAGATGAGGAACAGGGAGTCTTTCCCACAGCAAGGAATGGTGTTGATGATACTGAAACTAGCCAGGTGCAAATTGACCCAGAAAAGGACGACAGTTCTCAGTCTGATAGCAAGCAGATTGATGCTAACAAGCTGGCTGGCCTTGATGAAACAGAATCTTTAGATCAAGCTGGCCGTTTGGAATTCAGGGTTAGAAGGAGTGTGAGAATAGCAAACAAGAAGGAGGTCAGAGGCCAAAGAAATGCTTTCATGCTTTGCAAAGGGTATTAAAACAGTGTGTTGGGAGACAAACCTTTGTCAAAGCAACTTCTTGCTCAATCCAAGAAGCAAGATCTCATTTTCCTGGATTATTTTGCAGCCTTTGCATGTTCATGTTCATAGGACTTTGTCATGCTCTAATGGGACCTTGTTTATTCCTTATGATTTCTTGGATTATGCTTTGAAGCCTTGTTTTGTAACAATCTTTTGAAACTTTACTTTTGCTATTTATTTTCTATTTCCTAATAAACTACAAAATACTTCAACCTGTGTGCAGCCTGGTGTATATAGCAAGGTGAAACTAGCCTGAGATGCGACACAGTCCTCCTATGGCCGCTGGTGGCTTCCAGATCAGGAAGGCTTGTGTAATGAAGTATGAGTTTTGTATTCATGTTTGTTGCATTTAACTATGTGCTTGTGGTTTGGTTGGGTAGGTGTGAGATGGCGGTAGCCATTTGGTGGCTCTCCTCTGAGGCAGTTGCCATGGAGATGTGGGCGGAGCTATCTGCCGAGGGGAGGAGAAGTGAAGAGGTTTTTAAAAGTGAAGCCTCAGTCTGTGCTCTGATGAGGCACAGGGAAGATTGATTCCAGGTTGATGGGATCAAGGAGACTCAATTGTTCATTTTGAGTCGGTTTTAAATAAGTTTGGTGACTTATTTAATGTAGTCTGTGTCCTGGAAAGGCACAGAGAATCTGTGATAGTATATCACAAGGGTGACTGTGGTTTGAAGTCACTGGATAGTCCAAGTTTCAGACTTTGGGAACCAATCCCAGCTGGACTCACAGAGATCCATTGAAGTAACAGTTTAAAAGGAGCAGAGGAAGAAGTTTTAACTACTTTAAGTAAAAGAAGTGATACTTTAGAGAGTTTGATTCATCTCATTCTAGTATTGTAACTGTTAATAAGAATACCTCTAAGTGAAACATCTTTTGTAACCACCAAGCTTGTGCCTGAATAAACTTGATATTGTTCTTTTTACATCAAAGCCTCTGTCGTCTATAGACTCCCTCAGCACAATTGCGCTAGCGTTTTAACACTGAATAAAGTAAAAGGCTTCCTCTGAGCTATTGGGTGGTTGAGCACTTTTATAATCTAAAGGTGTCTCTCCACACAGTGGTAGCTGCATTTCCACTAATTGGTGGCAGTTATCTTTTATTATTTGGGACATCTCTTCATTACTAATTGGGTCTTCTAGGATACCCTCCTTTACAGCTTGAATCTACTCTGGTTTAGTCCAGATTAGAACCTGAACCAAAAAAAAAAAGGGATACCAAGATGATCTTGTGAGACATGGCTAAGAGAGATGGGTCTGCTTAGCTTGAAAAGGGATCTAAAGGGAGGTCATGGAGAAGATTGAGCCATTTTGTTTTCTTCTCCTCCAAACATTAAGACAAAAACCATTGAGTTCAAATTGCAAGAAAAGAGACTTTACCTAAACATTGGGAAGAACTGCCTGACGGTAAAAGCTATTTGATGGTGGAACACAATCTCTTGAAAGTGATGGACTTTCCATCTTTGGAGATCTTTAAATGGAGATTGGATGGGCATCTTTCCAGGATGCTTTATTTGGGTATTCCTGCATGGCTGAAAGGGGTGGGATGCATAAAAATACTCAATTCTGTTCACAATAAGTACCAAATGCTGTTTCCTAAACACAACTGGAGAACAAATGTTACTACTCACACCCTCAGCTAACCAAAGGATTGTCTACAAAGACCAGGATGTGAGTCCTCCAAAATGCAATTACAAAAGCAAGGTATGGGCATGCACCCTTGGTCTCCCTGAGAGCCTTCACCAAGTGCTGGGCCTCCTCCTGGATCCGTTCCTCGATGCTTTTCTTCCCCATCCCAAAGTTCTTCAAGGTCATGAGGGAGAAGCGGCGGAGCTGGACCCAGCGCTCTCCGTTGGATGTGAATAAGCCTGAAGGAGGCAATGAGAGAAGACAAGTGGGATCAGAGCTTAGCACATTATTTCTGCCCGTGTTCCCTTAGGAGAGTAGTACAAGATTTAGAGATGAATAGAGGCCACAAAAGCAGTGTTGGATGTGGCTGACGGACTGAACTACACGCCAACTTCTGCTTTTGAGTGGGCAACTGCATGTTCATGTGTCCCCAGGATTAGTGGTCCTTCTTGGCTCCATTGTTGGTGGTTCACGTGTCCTTGAGAGACCTTGTTTTAAAAAGAAACAGCTCCCTTCGTGCCACATTTCAACAATGAGCTGCATCAGATTGGCCCGCTCTCCTCGCAACAAATGTTGTCTCGCTTGGTTGAAGGACCTTACCAATTCCTCGGTTGATCTTATCCAGTATTGGAAATCTTCCCCGGTTGAGGAAATCATCCCCACTGTCCACAAGGACTTTCTTCACCACGTTGTAGCCATAGACGACCACTATCTGATCCAAGCCGAAATACACCATGAAGACAGAACCATACTTGGCGCTCAGCTGCAAAGGGCGAGCAGATGAGTAGTGTTTCAGCGGGATAAGAGTATACTGTCAAATGAATGCAGCCACTGTAACTGCAATGGTTCAGTGCTGTGGTTCGGCGAGACTCCTGCAATTTTTGACATAGAAGGGTAAGGACTTTGTAAAACTATACCTGCCGCAAGTCCATAGTATTGAGAAACAGCACTTAAAATACTACTATACTACTACTACTACTAATAATAATAATAATGTCAGGAGCTGATTTCTGCTGTTCAAGAAGTCATCATAAATCTTCTCCGTGACATCTTGAGGTTGCTAGATGGACTAACTTTTCTCCTGTGATAAGACTGGTAAGAGATTGGGAGGCAAAGAGAGAGATCAGAAGCAAAGCAGGGGCGTTGTCCGAAACTGCCATTTGTGATTTTTTTTCTTGAGAGATCTGAGCAATAAAGCCAAACCTAAAAACACTTTTGTGAGTGGTCTAAGCTGCTAACTAGATCTTGCAGGGAGTGACATATTTTTCTATTATACTTTTTATTAAGATTTCTTTTATAATACAATAATAATATAATAGTAATAAAGAAGAAAAAGGAAAAGAAAAAAGGTAAAAAGAAAAGAGAAAAAGAAAGGTTAATATATAGATATGAAAAAGGGACATAAATAGAACAGATTTAAGACTGCAAGTTAGAGTATCTATTTTACTATGTTTATTACCTACACTAAATTGTGTATATTCTGGAAAAAATTAATTAACATTTTGTTATTATTGTTATAGTTACTTAATTGCAGTACATAGAAGAATATATATATATATATATATATATATATATATATATATAGAGAGAGAGAGAGAGAGAGAGAGAGAGAGAGAGAGAGAGAGAGAGAGCGAGCAGAGGCGAAGAAGAAATGGAGATATAAACAAAGGTTAAAATTATCAGGATAGAGAAACGATGTTACATAGAAAAATGACTGGTTGTTTTGACTTCCTGGTATCTTCCAGAGGTCTGTTCCTTTTCTATTTTTCTGTTGTATTCTTGTTCTTTTCTCCCTTTCTTCTTTCTTCCCCTTTGTTTTTGTACATTGTTTTGTTTTTATGAATAGTTCTTATCATATCAATATTTTTTTATTCTTTAACATGGGATATTCATTAACTTGTTTCCAGTTGGTTTCCTTTATTTTCATTCCTTTATTCTTAGTCATAAGAAACGTAAGCCTATCCATATTTCTAATTTCTAAGATTTTTGTAATCCAGGTTTCTTCATCAGGTATATCTTGATTTTTCCGGAACTTAGCATAACACAGTCTTGTGGCTGTGGTCTTGATAACTAGATCCTGCAGGGAGTGACATATTATGACCCTAAAGTAGCTTGCAGAAAACCAACACAACCCTATTTAAAACCCAAAAGAATTCAAACATTAAAATAGAATTAAATATTAACAGTATTAACAATGGTGTCGAATTGCATTCATTTGACAGGCCCCGTTCTTGCTTTGTAACCCATAATGTTCCCTTGGACTCTCTATTCATGTCCTCCTTTTCCGACCTAATTAGGTTGAATTCAAGATTCTGCTTCAACTCCTGCAGGGTCCATTTAGGGTCGTTTCCTATTCATTCCCAGAATAGAAGAGCACCCTCTTTGAACTACAGTTCCCAGCATCCCCCAAAGGACTATTTTTGAGTCATGGTGAGCCTTGAAAATAACCCCAAAAGTCCTTTCCCCTCAAGTCCAGCTCTTTTTCCTCTCACTCCTTACCTTCTTCAGCTGTCCTGCCGTGCTGGTTCCCTTCAGCTGGAGGAGGTTGCCAATGACGGGGAGAGGGGTTGGCCCAGGTGGCCAGTTCTTCCTCTTGGCCTCCACATTTCTCCAGGCCACCAGAAAGACCAGGAAGACCACCAAGAAGAGGCTGGTGGTCCCCAAAGCATCCATTGCCTTCCTTCCTTTGTCAGAAGAAAGGCTGAAGTGCACAGACCCCCCTCCCCAAAGTCAACAGAGCAGATCAACAGGAATCTTGGGGTTGGGCAATCAGTAGCAGCAGAAGGAGAATTGCACAACCTTGGGCCGGGGCCTATGTTTGTGTTCCCCCTTTATTAATTTGACTTGCTTCCCAGCTTTGGGATCCATGTTAGCTCATGTCAAGTTAAGAACAATGGACACTAGGCATGTGCAGAAAATTCAGAAGAGTCAGAAATCGTAGGACAATTGGAAGTTTTGTAAGTCGGAAACCATATTCGAAGCGTTTGCGTGGCCCACACCAAATATTTTAGAATCAAAACCGACCCCATACATTTTCTTTTTAGTTTTGTAAATCTCAGAAGGCTCCCAAAGTCAGTTTCATATTCAGTGCAAGGCAAGGAAGCAAAGCCATTCAGCCAAAAAGGTTGCCTGCCCGCCCGCAATAAATGAAGTCTTGGCATTAGGAGCCATGAAAAGAGGGAGCAGTGCATTTTGGGAGCAGCACAGAACTCTGGGAAATGTAGTTTGGGAAGGGGAGGAGCCCTACACCAAAGAATCAAAAAGGCTGGGCCCCAAACTACATTTCCCAGAATGCATCAGCATCAGAATGCCCCAATTAGGAGAGGAGATCGGTCTGTAGCCAGCCCAAGTTCCAATGCATTTGTTAATATTCTCTACTATGATTTCTGTTTAAATGTCATTTCCTAATTGGTTCTGTCATAAAAACATGGCAAAAGTTTATTACACTGCAAAAACTTTGCGCAACGGACATCTTCCTCTATATAGCAGGACATTATGCGTTGTTGAGTCTCCACCAATTTAACAGAGTTTCTGCCACAAAAGCAAAGTTTCTGGAGTAGAACAACTACTTTCAAAGTAAGGACTATACAAGTAAACAGGAAATAGTACTTTGGAACTAGGAACATATTTTCTTTATTATTAAAAGACGTTGTTTATAAAAACTTTGAAAATTCACAAAAAATCCATGGATAAGTGAAAGGTTCTGAAATTTAGGGGATTAACAGTAGTAAATGTGTTCTACCATTGTAGCAAGTTTCATCCCAAATAGCTTTAAAAATTAGGGAGATAGGAGACCCTGAGGTTTTCCCAATTATAGTAATTTAATTATTCGCAATTACTGTAACAAAATAGTAACAAAATTTTGTTAGTCTCATTATAGTAATGAAATTTTCACTAAGTATATTTTATAAACACTTTAGAGCCCCCCAGTTTTGTAATCACTCTTGAACCATTTTTAATGGATTGCACATCCTACACTTTTCAAAAATTAATAAGCCTCCACATTTGCTAGTGTGAAGAACCTCATCCAAGTGGGAAAATCACATATATACACACACCCATATTGTTTTTATCTTGGGGAATTCCTTCCAGGAATGTCTAGGACAGTGGTTCTCAAGGTGTGGGTCCCTAGGTGTTTTGGCCTACAACTCCCAGAAATCCCAGCCAGTTTAGGATTGTTAGGATTTCTGGGAGTTGAAGGCCAAAACATCTGGGGACCCCAGGTTGAGAACCACTGGTCTAGGAAGTCCTCTGGCAGAACTCTGGGTCAACTCCCAGCTGTGATAAATGGGCCAAGAATGCCCCCATGTGGCCATGGAACCCACTAGTGTTAGAATGTGTCTGCCATGTCAGGAATCTGTCGCATGTTGATACCATTTTTATCCTGATAATATATGACGTATTTATATCTCATCAAACTACAAATCCCAGTGATATTGATCAATTGGACCTCCACAATATGAATTATGTAAAACTATATGAAATGGTAACCGTAGCTCCACAAGACCCAGCGAGCTGCGCCTCTTGTTTTTCCTTAACTTTTGGACCTCATCAGATGCAAGATTCTCTCTGTTTCTACACACTTTTAAAACATTTTAAAGATGGAGTCCCATAGAGCCCATCAAAGGACTCAGGAGGACTTCTGCCGTTGCCTGTGGGACTCCATTTTAAAATGTTTTTAAAGTGTGTAGAAATTGAGGTTTTTTGAGTCGGAGAGCAATTGTCTTCAGAGCTTTAAATTTGCACAGAAACAACTAAAGGTATTTATTTGAAGGTGGGATGGGAACTGTAAGAGTCCCCCATTTTACATAGATTGTTGTAGTGACATTAAAAAGAAAGCATTCTTGTGGGTGGTTTGCTTACATACTTTCTGTTTCCATTAGTGGTTTAAAAATGGCATGGATCTCATTGAAGGAAATGATTTTTTAAAGTGTCTACTTTAGTTTAAGGGGTTTGAGGGTTAAAGGATCCCAAGGAATAATAGTGTCTCAAAATGGGTGCCTTGTCCCTTCTCTAGTGTAAGGGACTTAAAGATAAATGATTTCATGGAAAACAGTGTCTCAAAAAGGATGCTTGTTTTAAAAAGTGAAATGAGAGGAGACATCGTCTGCCTGTGTGATGGGAATTAAGTGGATGGTTGAGCTAGAAGCGGGAGGAGGTAATCCTGTGTGATGGGGTGAGTAAATTCCCATCTTCTTTAAAGACGAAACCCCAATGAAATGCCACACAAAGAAGACAATTCCACTCTGCTTGTGGGATGAAGCCCTTTGTCATAAATCACCTCTGGAATGTTGTCCGGTTGCATCTGAGACCCCTGCCTTGATTGCAATAATCTCTTCATAATGGATTGAGAGACAGAGGGGAAATTACTCAATGAATGTACATCAGAATATTTCCTGCTCCCACTGATGAGATTGGGGTTATCGGTGGGAAAGGACCTGACACCCATGCCTCAAGACAGATTCACCCATTGAAATAGTTACCACCCACAAGTATCCACTGCATACACTGGACTCACTCTATCGTGCCCACCAAAACAAGCCCATTAAGCCCCTCAAGGACTCTCTTGTATATTGTCACACCACGATCCTTTCCAAAGTGCCTCTCTTGGAGGCAGACCATTAAACCAGTGGACGCTTCAAATGCTCAAATGACACCACCAGCAAGAGCCAACCAGCAAGACCACTCTATAGAGTGCCAATTGAAGTGTGGATCAGCGGATGTTTGATATGTTTTTTGATTTATGGTTACTTTCGTTGTTTTGGTTATTGATTGCATTTTAGGGCATTTAATGTTTGCCACTGTCTGTTGTGAACTGCCTTGAGTCCCCACGAGGAGATAGGGCAGGATAGAAATAAAGTGTTGTTGTTGTTGTTGTTGTTGTTGTTGTTGTTGTTGTTGTTGTGGTGGTGGTGGTGGTTGTGGTTGTTATCCTTGCCAGAGTATTTTCAACCTATCAGGGACTGGCATAGGTTTCTTCCAAATGCACTGTATCATGAATTGTGGTATGTCCATAATTTAGAGTGCTTTCTCAGCTGACATCCTTTCTAGTCAGGAAGAATAAAAACCTCTGCTTTTGCCTTCAAACTTGTCTGTGTCTGATTTGTCCTTCTGATTTCGGTAGGCACGCTAGGCTTATAAAGCTGCAGTTTTGCGTTAGCTGAAATTACTCAACATCGGGATTCTGTAGTGCAGCTGATTTGGGAAATCCTTTGAGGAATGTTTTGCTTGTGGTTACAAATGAGGCACAAAAGGGTCACCCAAATCCACACTTTGTTGTAAGTTTACACAGAGAAAACAACTCCAGACAGTCACAAGCATGTGACACGCTTCCCAATGAATCTTCTAGGAACTCTCTTTAGCCAATCCCTTTCTTAGGATTCATTGTTGATACAATTTCAGCACAATTCCCTTTGATTTCCCCTTGTTTGGCTGACCCTGTCTGTTTCGAGCTTCGTGGCATCTGATGTTTGAAATTGCTGATTTTCAAGAGTGTTTTGATCTGTTTTTAAGTGTTTTTCCTTTGTTTTGCTTTAAATTGTTTTTATCCACTCATCACCTTGGAATCTCTCATGGACCTGGAGGTAATATGTAAACCAGGCATGGGCCAACTTCAGCCTTCCTTCCAGGGGTTTTGGACTTCAACTCCCACCATTCCTAACAGCCTCAGGCCCCTTCCTTTCCCCCCTCAGCCGCTTAAGCGGCTGAGGGGGGAAAGGAAAGGGCCTGAGGCTGTTAGGAATGGTGGGAGTTGAAGTCCAAAACATCTGGAAGGAAGGCCAAAGTTTGCCCATGCCTGATGTAAATAAATAAATAACAATAAATGTTTTCCAGCACACAGTCTCTTCAATGCTTAACCCAGAAGAAGCAAGTTGACTGCAAATCTGGTTGCAAGTTGAGTCTCCCTTATCCAAAATGCTTGGGACCAGAAGCATTTTGGATTTTGGAACAGCTCTACTTTCCTCTCATGGAGATACATTTCATTCTGCTGGTTTATCTATCAAGCTTGGCCCATGAGCAGGCATTTCATTCCACACAGAAGCTATTCTTATTGTAAGAGAACGGGAAACGTTCTTGTGAAGATGAAGCCCCTATTGTCTCTGATGGTCCTGGAAGCTGGAATCCACAAAAAGTCCCCTTTGCCCGTAAATATATGCAAAGGAGCAAATAATCAATGAAGAGCCCCATATATGGCTTTCTGCCAACTCACTGAAATCTGAATTTCTGCACAGCAGGGCTAATGATTAATCTGATCGAAAAGCCCATTGGTTTTGGGGCAGGCGGGACCTGCTCCCCTTCCCCGAAATGACCAGAGAGGAAGAGTCAATGTTCCAAGGTAGAGATAGATATCAGCAAGAGCTTCCAGAGACAGAAGGACACTTCCAACCATGAAGAAGGTCTGGCTCTTCTTGGCGTTCGCAGCAGTCGCCGTTGCAACCACTGAAAAGCAGGTGAGCTGGTTTCTGCATCTCAAATATCATGGGATGAAAGGGATTCAGAAGCGTGGAAGTAGGACCCATGCTGAAAAGAGAGACAAGGCACCCAAATCTGCAGGTTTGGACTCCAGATGGAGTGGACATCTCTGCACTGAAGGTGCCACGCTCTGGGCAAGCAAATGCCACCCTTGTGTGCCTTCAAGTTGACACTCCATGGATTTCAATGGGTCTCTTGGGTTGCCTTATTTCAAAACATAGAAAGGGCAGGTAGAGATTATTCTTTGACATGTCAAGAGCTTATAAGTTAACATCTCAGGGTGCACTTACACTTGGGATTCTGGCTTCAGGAAATCTTCCTAGCCAAGAAAATGAGAGTGTTGTTGGGGCAGAAGATTGTCAAGCTGAACATGAACCAGAAGTAGCCAAATTATCTGCAGAAGCAATGGGCAAGTCATTCAATGACATACTGAAGGACTTGAGATATACTCAAGGTGGCAAAAATGAGTTGTGCCCCGATCTTGCCGAATCAATCTCAGTTGGATCTAGGTCTTACTCCTTCTGACACAAATTTCCAAGTACAGTAGAGTCTCACTTATCCAAGCTAAACGGGCCGACAGAACCTTGGATAAGCGAATATCTTGGATAATAAGGAGGGATTAAGGAAAAGCCTATTAAACATCAAATTAGGTTATGATTTTACAGATTAAGCACCAAAACATCATGTTATACAACAAATTTGTCAGAAAAAGTAGTTCAATAGGCAGTAATGTTATGTTGTAATTACTGTATTTACGAATTTAGCACGATATATTGAAAACATTGACTACAAAAATGGCTTGGATTATCCAGAGGCTTGGATAAGCGAGGCTTAGATAAGTGAGACTCTACTGAAATAGATGAATCCTAGGATGGGGTTGTTGTGTGTTTTCTGGGCTTTATGGCCATGTTCCAGAAGTATTCTCTCCATACTAGGATGGCAACTCAGACACACACAAAAATAATATAACATCCAACATAGCATCAAAAAAACCCCATTAGGCCACCAGTAAGAGAGACTGGATACTGGAAGTGGATACTCTACTTTCTTGGCACTCCAATACAGACTCAGAGAAATGGCAGAGGCAGAGGAGAAGTATTTCATAAGCTTCCTAAAAGGTTGAACAAAAATTCTGACCCTAACTATTGACAACATAGAAAGAGATGCTCAGCTGAAGGACAAGTGGGTATACTGGCCAGTGAAGAAAACAAGTGGAGCAATGATATCTGCAAAGGAACATCTAGCAGAAATTCAATCTGCCCTGGAACACACATTGGACATTTACACTCTAGATTAATGCACTCCGACACCACCTGAGCTGCCCTGGCTCAATGCTATGGAACCAGGAAAGCTGCTGTTCACAAGGTCTTCAGCCTTCTCAGCCAAAGAGTGCACCAAACTACAACTCCCAGGATGCCATAGCATTGAGCGTGCAGATTTGCAAGATCTCTCTATGAGGTCTGTGTATTTATTTAGTCCATTTTGGCCTGAATTTTTAGTCATTGCATCAGGATGACTCTCCGCTCTGCTCTACAACCAACATCTGGGAGAAAGCAGGCCACACCCAACGTCTCCTTCACGGAATGAGAAGGATTGAAGAATCTCTTCATTTCATCTTGATTTAGGAAAAACCCCTGAAGCTGGGGTTTCTCTCTCCATTTCCCAACAGTCCCTATATGTGTGTGTGTGTGTGTGTGAATGGCAAGCTGTGAGCAACTGTGGTTAAACATTCATGCATAACAACAGAGATCCCACTGGGCAGCATCTCGGTGTCACCTGAGTCTTGTTTCTTCAAAGCTGAACCAATTTCTCAATCCTACAAAAAGACAAGTTGTGAAAGAAGAAACCAGAACTCTATTTCACAAAGCTAGTGGTGAGCAGCCAGCTGCAGCCGGCTGCAACAAATCACTCTGACCAAGAGGTCATGAGTTCGAGGCCAGCTCGGAGCCTGCGTTTGTCTCTGTCTTTGTTCTATGTTAAAAGGCATTGAATGTTTGCCTTGTATGTGTACAATGTGATCCTCCCTGAGTCCCCTTCGGGGTGAGAAGGGCGGAATATAAATACTGTAAATAAATAATAAATAAATACCACAATTTCATACTTTTTTGCTAATTGGTCAGCACTCCATATTGTATATGCTTCTAGCTGGCTCATGTCCCACATCCTATTTGTGTGTGAGTGGTTTTCTACATGTGTGATCAGTATGTGTTTCCTGCCCAGTGTTTGTCCACATGCCCTTGGCCTTTGTGACTTCCTTTCTGCAAACAGGAGAGTCCTGCTTGGCACAGGACAAAAGCATTGGATTTTTGTCTGGATTTTTGTGGCAAGATATTGTTGCTACAAATCCTGTAAACATAGGAATTCAATTGTGGCCTTAAATTTGGGCAATTTGCAAAAATGGAGAAAAAACCCTGGACAATTATTTCCTTATAGCCCTGTTTTTTGTCCAATGCATGTAAACTTAAACCGGAATGTATAACCTCGTGCATTTCCAGAAAACGTTTGCAACGGGCTGTGAAAGCAGCAACACATCATATAGAATAATTCCACTAGGCATGTTCAAATGATCTCTTGGTGTGAAATCCATCCTTGGGTTCTCTAGGCTTGGAAACGCCAAGACCCGGGACAATTTTGGACTGACTACTACTATAGGTGATGCTTCATGGCCAAGTCTGATTGTCTTCCAAGGGTCTTGGTGATAGTTCCATAGGTGACTGTAGAGACCTATTCTGGATCCTCATGGTCTTTCTTTAACCATGAGGACATTGATTTCCAAATGGAAGGAGGTTCTGACAAGGGCTTGCTTAATACGCTTTCCTTTTGGCATGTTTCTCCCTTTCACCTTCTGTTCGTTCCTCCTCGAGATCCACAGCACTGTTGGTAACAGCTGACCTCTACTTAGAACATTCAAGTGCCAGGGCTTCCCAGATCTCTCTCAGCATTTATTCCATATTTTAAAAGGTTATCCTTAAGCCCATCTCTAAATCTCTTCTGCGGTACACCAACATTTCATTTTCTGTTTATTTTCCATAAAGTCACTGGTTTGGGACACAGGGATTGGGCATTCAGACAACATGGCATTTGGACCAGTGAAGTTGATGGTAGAGATTTGTGGCTTCGATCCTGGTGGCCTTGGCTTCTTCCAGATGCTGGCCTTTGTCTACCTGTCTTCTCCTTGTTGTAGAATGAAGGGAGAGATAACGCAAGAGAAATCCTTCGGAGAGGCCCAAAAGTCCGGTTTATTATATTCAGCTGAAGACTCTGGGTGGAATCTCTTCCGAAAGAAAAACCAGAGCGATGATCAAGGCGTTGACCGGCCTTTTATACATTTTCAGACAAAGAACATGCTTCTACATACATCTCGTCATTAGTACGTCACTTCACATGCTTACATACATGGGCATAAATATGCACAATCAGCATTTTCCTATCTTAAGCACTTTTAAAAGCGTGTAGCAAGTCACAGACACAAAGAGAAATCCATCAAGAGGCCTACTTTTGCCTTGTCAAAAGGAAGGGGGAGAAGTCACTCTCCTTCCATTCGCATACCTGGCACCATCTCGTACTGGAATGTATAGATAACCGGCCCCCCTTCTCCCCCCTGTCCTGTTCAGCTTGTGCATTCCTAAAATCTAACACAGAGAGAGTCTGATTTTTCTACATTTCAGTGCTTCTAATGTGCATACAATATATGTCTAAAAATCCATTTTTTTCTGTTCCTCATCATCCTGAAGAGATTTGCAGGATTTTTCAGAGGCAACGCTGATGGAGTGATGTTTGTAGACGCCCTATGTTTCACAGGCATATCCCTATAAATGTCCTGATCCTCAAACACTCTCTGCTTCATTTGAAATAATGCTGCCATCACAGAGCTCAGACAGTGTTGTATTTCAGCATCAGCTTTGTGGAGAGGTGGCTGCCCATGTAGTGGAAGTGGTCAACATTTTCTAGCTACACACTATTAAACAATGCAGAGAGTCTGGTTGTTACCTTTTGCTGGTCGAGGGGCACTTTGGTTTTCTTGATCTTCAGTGAGAGGCCAAACGTTTCATAAGGAGGTGTTTGGAGTGGCTTGGAGGCCTATCTCTGAATGAGCACAGACTACCTTATCATCAACATATTGGATTTCTATAACAGACGTTGTAGTGGCCTTACTTTTGGCTTTCAGCCTACTGAAATTAAAGAGCTCAGATGGGCAACCCAGGTTGGGCTTGCCTGTCTGAAAGAGGGCCTGCTGGATGTGAGGATTCTTGCCCTGGAGGAGATACTCTCTGACCTCTCTTTGCTCTCTCTGGACAGGTACCACAAATCACAACGGAATTACGAAGATGGCCTTGTTATGGATGCTACACACCTTTTGACGTAAGCACGGGGGGGACCATGGGAGTGGTTCCTGCCAGATTTTTATGAAGCTAGCAAGACCCTGAAAATGGAGAAGTCTTGGGGCAACGAGAAAATGCTGCACTTGAATGGACTGGCCACTTAGGGCCCAGAAATGTCTAAGCTGGGGGAAAAGAAGCCGTAGCCTTCTAGGTCCTTAAGTGCAGCCTTTTGATTTTAAAATTAACAAATAGCTTTTGTTTTTTGAAATTATTAAGTACAGTAGAGTCTCACTTATCCAACATAAACGGGCCGGCAGAACGTTGGATAAGCGAATATGTTGGATAATAAGGAGAAATTAAGGAGAAGCCTATTAAACATCAAATTAGGTTATGATTTTACAAATTAAGCACCAAAACATCATGTTATACAACAAATTTGACAGAAAAAGTAGTTCAATAGGCAGTAAGGCTACGTAGTAATTACTGTATTTATGAATTTGGCACTAAAATATCACAATGTATTAAAACATTGACTACAAAAATGCGTTGGATAATCCAGAACGTTGGATAAGTGAGACTCTACTGTACATCTATATATATAAAAGAGTGATGGCATCGTGGCGACCCACAAAACAACAAAACTACAGGCCCCTCAACCTCGAAATTTGACAACACAACCCATCATCCACGCCTCTAGGTTGATACAACAAAAAGAATAGAAAAATAAAGTACTAATTAGAGGGAGAGGAATAATTGCTTTTATCCAATTGCTGCCAGTTAGAAGGCTAAGCTCCTCCAACTTGGTCTCCTAGCAACCCAATAAAAAAGAATAAAAAACACTAAAAATAATTAAAAACACTAAAATATTAATACAATAAAATACTATAATAACAGAAAATAACTAAAAATAATACAAAAAAATAATAACATATAATAAATAAAAAGATAACTTACAATAAAATTAATTAAAAAATACAAATAACGTCAAATAAAAATTACACAACAATTTTTAACCAATACCACCACCACTTTGCCACAGCAACGCGTGGCCGGGCACAGCTAGTAGTATATATAACTGAAGTTTCTTGATTATAGCTAAAACCATGCAGCTTTCCAACAGGTTTGAATTCAGTGCCAGCTGCGCCTGTACCTTGAGATGCCAAACTGGGCCGTGGTAGTCTACGCTTTAGTCACATCCCAACTGGACTATTGCAATGCTTTCCGTGGAGCTGCTTTTGAGGATAGTTCAGAAGATGCAATTAGTGCAGAGACTGGCAGCTAGGTTGCTAACTGGAGTGCCGTATCATGAGAGGACGACTGCCATGCTGAGGTAGCTCCACTGGTTGCAGGTCGGCTTCCGGGCTCAAATACAAAGTGCTGGTTGTTTCCTATAAAGCTCTAAATAGTTTGCATCCAGGTTATTTGTCTAATCGCATTTCCCAATACAGACCATCCCGTGCACTGTGGTCAATGGAGGAGGCCCTCCGCTCAGTCCCACCTCCATCTCAGTACAACTGGTGGGAACGAAAGACGGGTCCTTCTCCGTGATTGCTCCCCATCTCTGGAACTCTCTCTCTAAAGCAGCGTTTCTCAACCTGGGGGTCGGGGTCCCGGGGAGGGTCGCGAGGGGGTTTCAGAGGGGTCGCCAAAGACCATCAGAAAACATATATTTCTGATGGTCTTAAGAACCTCTTTGGCAAAGAATGTTGAAGATCACTCCCTCTGATACCTCTCTCACAACACCTCAGGGGTCCCGACCCCCAAGTAGAGAAACACTGCTGTATTTGATATTTGATATCTCCTCTTTTTGAATATTGGTTATTGCCTTTGTGCATAGTCCATAACTCTCCCAATTTGACAGTCCAGATTAATCCTCTGCCATCTTACTGTATATACTCGAGTATAAGCCTAGTTTTTCAGCCCTGTTTTAGGACTAAAAAAGGCCCCCCTCGGCTTATACTCAGTGAGGGTCCTGGTTGGCTTATATTTGGGTCAGCTTATACTCGAGAATATATGGTAAATTTATTATTATTGGTATTATTACGTTTATTATTTTACTCTATTTTTATTACTATTAATACATTTATTATTTCACTCTGATATTATTATTATTGTTATTACATTTATTATTTTACTCTATTGATTATTGCATTTATTATTTGACTGTATTTGTTAGTCTTATTACATTTATTATTTTACTCTATTATTATTAAAAGGATACATAAGCACATTCACATTGAAGAAGGTGAGAATGATGATTTAATCAAAGTTGGAAAGCCTTATCTTAAATTGCAGTTTTATGTAAATATTCAAAAACATTTCACCTTCTGATGCCTCAATTAGTGTAATTTTATTGGTATCTATTTTTTATTTCTGAAATTTACCACTCTTGGCTTATACTGGAGTCAATGTTTTCCCAGTTTTTCGTGGTAAAATTAGGTGCCTCGGCTTATATTCGGGTTGGCTTATACTTGAGTATATACAGTACATTTTCGGTTGCCTTTAAAATGTCCTTGTTTCCCCCTCTTCCTCCCCACTTTGTCCCCAACTTATTTAAGTTGCTAAAATCTGAGTTCAAACAACAAAGCAAGTTTGCCCTCAATAAACATTGCCCTTCCCAGTAGGATCAGGAGAAAGCAAACTGCAGCAACATCTTCTGGCTTGTATATTCTTTTGCCCTCTGATGTTATTTGGCCATCCAAGTCCTGATTTTGAAATGGTAAAGGATGAGTGTTTATCTATCTATCTATCTATCTATCTATCATCTATCTATCTATCATCTATCCTATCTATCTATCTATCTATCTATCTATCTATCTATCTATCTATCTATCATCTATCTAATCTATCTATCTATCTATCTATCTATCTATCTATCTATCTATCTATCTATCTATCTAATATCTATCTTATCTATCTATCTATCTATCTATCTATCATCTATCTAATCTATCTATCTTATCTATCTATCTATCATCTATCATATCTATCTATCTATCTATCTATCTATCTATCTATCTTATATCTATCTATCTATCTATCTATCTATCTATCTATCTATCTATCTATCTTATATCTATCTATCTATCTATCTATCTTATATCTATCTATCTATCTATCTTATATCTATCTATCTATCTATATCTATCTTATATCTATCTATCTATCTATCTATCTATCTATCTATCTATCTATCTATCTATCTTATATCTATCTATCTATCTATCTTATATCTATCTATCTATCTATATCTATCTTATATCTATCTATCTATCTATCTATCTATCTATCTTATCTATCTTATCTATCATCTATCTAATCTATCTATCTATCTATCTATCTATCTATCTATCTATCTATCTATCTATCTATCTATCTATCTATCTATCTATCACCTATCCTATCTATCTATCTATCTATCTATCTATCTATCTATCTATCTATCTATCTGTTTATCTATCTTCTATCTATCTATCTATCTATCTATCTATCTATCTATCTATCTATCTATCTATCTATCTATCTATCTATCTATCATCTATCTAATCGATTGATCTATCTATCTATCTATCTATCTATCTATCTATCTATCTATCTATCTATCTTATCTATCTATCATCTAACCTATCTATCTATCCTATCTATCTATGTATGTATGTATCTATCTATCTATCTATATCTATCTATCTATCTTATCTATCTATCTATCTATCTATCTATCTATCTATCTAATCATCTATCTATCTATCTATCTATCTATCTATCTATCTATCTATCTATCTATCTATCTATCCATCCATCCATCCATCTATCTATCATCTCCCATTAATTACTTAACCCTGGTTCTTCTAGACAAAGACACAGGACTGGGTGTTACTGGATGCTCACTAATGTTCGTTCCTTCCTCAGGCAGTCCCTCAGGAAAGCGTCCCTTTGGGAAAAGATTTCTCCATCCAAATGGACGTGAAGGACAGAGAGGTAAAAGGTTTGGGGATGAGGAGGGTGGCAAGTGACGGGCATCGAGGGGTCGGATGGAGAGCCGCAGTCTCTAAACTCCCACCACGGAGGGCCAGCAGCCTTCCTCCTCCATCATACTCACAATCAGATCCTCACCTGCCACCAAGACACTGGCTTGGGATGAGTAGATGTTCCACTTCCCATTCGTAGTTGTGAGAGTGCAGGACGAGGGTGGGAATGATCCCAGAATGACGGGGCGGTGGAGCCAAGCCTCACCAGAGAACGCAATACACAGGCAGATCTGACTTACAAACAACTCCTAGTTCAGAACGGGGGTGAGACAACAGGAAGTGAGAGAAATCTCCCCCTCAGAAGGGAAATCTACTCTTGAAAGAGATATCATCACGGGTGAAAAGTGTCTCCACTGAAGCTTTGTAGCTATCCAGAGGATGCAGCAAGACAAATAGTTCACGTCTAGAAGTTTTCATCCCCCTTGATCAGCTTGCCAGTCTTTCTTCTCAGTAAACCCAGATGGCTATTTCCAAATGCTCAAAAGAAGTTGAGCATAAATATCCTGGGAAGCCATGCCACCCATGTATTCTGCCCTGGACAGACCACTTCACCTGGAATCCCACCGTGTCCAATTCTGGGCACCACAGTTGAAGGGAGATGTTGACTTTACACTGGAATGTGTCCAGAGAAAGAGGGAGATTCAAAGGATCAAGGGTCTGGAGAACAAGCCCTGTGAGGAGCAGCTTAAAGAGCTGGGCATGTTTAGCCTGCAGAAGAGAAGGCTGAGAGGAGACATGATGAGGGCCATGTGTCAATATGTGAGGGGAAGTCCTAGAGAGGAGGCAGCAAGCTTGTTTTTTGCTGCACAATGAAGCAATGGCTTCAAACTACAGGAAAGGAGATTCCACCTGAACATGAGGAAGAACTTCCTGACTGTATGTGTGAGAGAGCTGTTCACCAATGGAACTCTCTGCCCCGGACTGTGGTGGAGGTTCCTTCTTTGGAGGCTTTGAAGCAGAGGTTGGGTGGCCATCTGTTGAGGGTGCTTTGAATGGGATTTTCCTGTTTCTTGGCAGAATGGGGTTGGACTGGATGGCCCATGAGGTCTCTTCCAACTCTAGGATTCTAGGATTCTATGACTGCTTGTACTGGCCAGATCCAACAGGTACAGCAAGGGGTATAATTCGGAAGGGATAGGAAGGCATTGCACTCCAATGAAACATATCCTTTAGCTTCCAGATTTCTAGTATTGCAGAGGATGAGGCAAAACAAATGGTTCACATGTAGAATTCTTTGCAATATTGATATTCCCCTTGATCAGTTTGCCAGCCCCTCTCCTCAGTAAACCCAAACTGTTCTTTCTAAATACTCCACTGAAGTTGTCGCAGTGCTAGAGAGTATTGGGGCTGAAAGATAATTTCATAGACACGTACAGTTCAAAGAGACTTCACGGGCTATCCAACTGAACTCTCTCCTACCAAGAAAGAAGACACAATCAAAGCCCCTTTGACAAGAGGCCATCTAGCCTCTGCTTAAAAGCCTCCAGAAAAGGAGATTCCACCAGATTCTTAGCCAGACCCAGCGGGTTCCAGGGTCAAATGGCGCTGACCCTCAGGAAGTTTTTCCTAATATCTTTAGGTGGAATCTCTTCCTGGAATTTCAACTCATTGCACCATTTAGTCTTTGGAAGAGCAGAAAACAAACCTTCCCTATCTTCATTTTGGCCTCATTTCAAATATTGACCATCATGTCCCTCTTGACCCTCTCTTCTTCAGACAAAACATCCTCAGCTCCTACAGACACTTCTCCGAGAGAGTCATGACTTCCAGACCTTTGGCCAGTTTGGTGACCCTTCTCTTCCATCCTGTCCCATCTCCTTCTAGCATTGCTTTGCCCAGAAACTGGACACAGGGTTATTATTCCAGATGATAAGTTCTCACCAAAGCAGAAGAGAGTAGGACTAGGACTGCTCTCCATCTAGACCAGGCATGGGCAAACTTGGGCTCTCCAGGTGTTTTGGACTTCCACCATTCCTGGTCTCAGGCCCCTTCCTTTTCCCCCTCAGCCGCTTAAGCGGCTGAGGGGGAAAAGGAAGGGACCTGAGACCAGGAATGGTGGAAGTCCAAAACACCTGGAGAGCCCAAGTTTGCCCATGCTTGGTCTAGACACTAGACTCCTATGTTTTGTGTTCATCTTGGACTCTGCTAAGGCTCCTAGATCCATTTCTCATGGACTGCCTTCCAGCCAGATGTCTCTCATATTATGTCCTTCTAGACCAGACTGGTAACCTGGCTGGGATTTCTGAGTGTTGAAGTCCAAAACATCTGGAGTGTCAATGTTTGCCCATGCCTGATCTAGACAAAGGTTTTATTTCAGGGCTGGACCAGGGGACACATAAGGTGGGCACCATAACTGTGCTGAGAGTTTTATCTTGTCCTGGTGCCATCACAGCCACCTCCTGTTTTCTCCCATGTCTTCTTCTCTCCAGAGGCTTCTAGAAGGAAGGATTGACATCCTTGAAGAGCCCACGGCCTCTGCTTCACAGCCCAGCAAACTGGTACGTTGGTTTCTTCCCAAAGGGAGCCTTGGCAATGCTCTTGGAAAGGCTCCGGACACAAGGCTTTCCAGGGAATCTGGAGGCCAGCTGTGTCCCATGTCAATATTGACGGACTTTGGAGGCTAATCATTACCCGGTTCCTGCAAGGCCTCCACAGCAACGTTCCCTAAATCCCCAGAACTGGGATGGGCAGGACTTATCTTTGCCAACAGCAACCCTCAATCCAATTCTCGTACCTGAATTGGAGCAGCCTTGTTGGGAAAGAAATGGCCAGGAAACAGCGAACCATGGGAGCCCCCTTCTCTGACTCCAAGATAGGACTGGGGTGCTTCAGTAGCCCTGGGGTGCATCTACACTGTAGAATTGATGCTGTTCGGTCCCATTTTAACTGCCATGGCTCAGAATCGTAGGAGATGAAGTATCACAAGGCTTTTACCATTTCTCTGCCAAAGAGTGCCGGTGACTCCCCAAACTACAGCTCCCAGGATTCCACAGCATTGAGTCACAACAATTATAGTAGTGTCAAACTGCATTAAGTCTACAGTGTAGATGCAGCCTTTGTGTCCATGTATCTGCCTCAGCAACCCTTTGGACTGTTGAAACCAGGGCATTTTAAAAGCAGGACAGTGGAGGAGTGTGCTGTTCTATTAGTCGGGAGGAGGCCACAAGGGGGTGCTAGAGAGAGAAGGAGAGAACTTACTTAGGCAATCCCTCATAGTTCAAGGATGATGGTCCTCCATTTCTTGGAAGACGCCTGTGTGTGATTTTTTTTAATGTGTGGAGGTCGGTGCACGGCCGGTCAACACACAGTCTTCACAGAGTGAGGTTCCAGCAGTGGTGTGGTTAACACAACGAGAGTGGCTTCTCAGTCTGTTGCAGCCTTCTTCCGCCTTCACAGCCGTTGTAACATGTACCATGTTATCCTCCGCCTGCTCCGCCGTTGAGATCTTTGGGTCTTCGGATTGTGCTTGGTCTGTGACTCCCGTTGTTGCGCCCTCAGGTTCATTGGAACACGCAAGCCCCCTCACCACATCAAGGTGACAACCCATTGAGGGGGGGAGAAGGATAGTCCATTTTACAGGCATGAGGGAGTTGAAGGAGGAAAACCATTTCCCTCGTTTCGTTGGCTATTTCCCCCCCCCCCCCCCCATTTCCCATATCAAACATAAGGGATGAAGGAGACATGGGTGAGGGAAATAACAGGAAAACAGGGGGAAATGGTTTCCCTCCTTCAATCCACCCTCCACTCTGGACTATCCTTTTCTCTCTAGCACCCCTAGTGGCCTTCGCCCAGATAGCAGAACAGTATCTAGAGGAGTAATTGGGGCTGCTCCTGCCAGATTGAGATAGTTGAGGGCTGTGTGAATTGGGGAAATCACTATTCAAGCAGAATACTAATAGTACTACTTCTAATAATAATTGTCTCATCTCCTCTGCAGGCTCATTTACTGGCTTCCTGGCGGTCCAAGAGGGAGGAGCGGAGGGCCGGCCCGTTTCGGCGCAGGGCGAGGCAGCGGTCAGGCTCCCGTCCGGTCTGCCGGGGCTGCTATTCCGGCCTGATGATCGTGGCCCCTCCCGTCCACACCAACAACAACACCCTCGGCACCTTCATGGGCAGCCACTCAGAATCAGACGCTGATTCCAGCGGCGAATATTAACCTCCTTTCGCTGTGCTGGAGTCCCTCATTATATGAGAATGTTCCCAAATTGAGGGTGGAAATCTTGTTCCTTAGTATAAGAGGACCTAGAGATTACCAGAGAAATGTTTTGGTAAAAATGGATTTGGTACTGCTCTATTATCTGGGTGGAGGCCACAAGGGGCACTAGAGAGAGAAGGATAATCCATTTTAGGCGGGTGTTATTTCCTGTTATTCCCCCCACCCATGTTGCTGTCATGGAAACAACCCTTGTTTATGAAATGGGAAGTGGGGAGGAGGAATAATCAACCAAATGGGGGAAATGGTTTTCCTCCTTCAATTTCTCCTCCTAAAATGGACTATCCTTCTCTCTCTAGTGCCCCCTTTTGACCGCCACTCAGATAACGGAACAGTACCATGGATTGTTATTGATGTTTTTCCCACCACTTTCACGGGGGTCCTGTGTCGCTGACCCCAGCAAATGTGGAAGGCTGGCTGTAGACTGAACCACGTGCCAAAAAATCCCATCTTTCTGTCTTTCGAAGACAAACATGTGTTCATCATGTAATCTATTAATGTGGACAACATCCTAATTTTGCAAATAAATGTATGGCTTGGTTGATTCATTTGGTATTTAGGTAAACACACACATTTCTTAATAGTTGCTTATTGACACTCAGCTGTGTCTGCTGAGAATTCCGGCTGCCCTTTGCTCCATTTTGAAAACCTGGCCCCATTGTGTACAGACAACCCAAAAGTCAATCTCCATCCAGTCTTGTCCGGTCTGCCGGGGCTGCTATTCCGGCCTGTTGATCGTGGCCTCTCCTGTCCACACCAGAAACAACACCTTTGGCACCTTCATTCACAGCCACTCAGAGTATAGTGACTAATTCGAGGAAGGTCATGACGCCTTTGTATTCTGCCTTGGTTAGACCTCACCTGGAATCCTGTGTCCAGTTCTGGGCACCACAGCTCAAAAGAGAGATTGAGAAGCTGGAAGGTGTCCAGAGGAAGAGGGCAACTAAAATGATCAAAGGTCTGGAAACCATGAATAATCCCTCTGAGGAGCATCTTAAAGAGCTTGGTGTGTTTAGCCTGCAGAAGAGAAGGTTGAGAGGAGACATGAGAGCCATGTGTCAGTATGTGAAAGGATGTCCTAAGGAAGAGGGAGCAGGCTTGTTTTCTGCTGCACTTGAAACTAGGACTCTGAGCAATGGGTTCAAATGATAGGAAAGAAAGGAGATTCCTCATTAACATTAGGAAGAACTTCCTGACCATAAGAAGAGCTGTTCAGCAGTGGAACTCTCTGCCTCAGGGTGTGGTGGAAGCTCCTTCCTTGGAGGCTTTTAAACAAAGGCTGGATGGCCATCTGTCAGGGATACTTTGTGCTTTTCATGTCTGGCAAGGGGTTGGACTAGATGGCCCATGTGGCCTCTTCCAACTCTATTATTCTTCGATTCAATGATCCCTTATTAACCCAAAATGGTATGTTAGAAAATGACTACTACTAGCAACTGCATGATCTCTTTCAAAAAATAAAAAAATATCCATGAAATGTTGGAAAGTATGTTTCTGCATGTTGTCGAAGGCTTTCGTGGCCAGAATCACAGTGTTGTTGTGTGTTTTCCGGGCTGTCTGGCCATGTTCCAGAAGTATCATCTCCTGACGTTTCACCCACATCTACCTCACAACCTCTGAGGCTGCCTGCCATAGATGTGGGCGAAACGTCAGGAGAGAATACTTCTGGAACATGGCCACACAGCCCAGAAAACACACAATGACCCTATGTATCTGTGGCAAACGGATTTGAAAATGCAAAGGTAGTGGCATAGTGGGCATTTTGGTAAGTCAGGGGTCCTCAAACTTTTAAAGCAGAGGGCCGGTCCACAATCCTTCAGACTGTTGAGGGGCCGGATTATCATTTGAAGAAGAAAAAATGAACAAATTCCTATGCACACTGCACATGTCTTATTTGTAGTACAAAACAACAACAACAATGAAATAACAATACAATATTTAAAAATGAAAACAATTGTAACCAACATGGTTTATTATCTTGATAGGTTTTATCAAGATTTCAATGGGAAGTGTGGGCCTGTTTCTGGCCAATGAGATAGTCAAGTGAATTAGGATTGTTGTTGTTGTTGTGTGCCTTCAAGTCATTTTAGACTTTGGGCGAGCCTAAGTCTAAAATTATTTATTTATTCATTTACTACATTTATTACATTTATATGCCGCCCTTCTCACCCCAAAGGGGACTCAGAGCAGGTGTATGTACATACAATATATTATATTATTAGCGTAGCACAATATTAGCCTTATATATTACTATATTGAACTATACCACTATACTGTAATATTATATGTAATATATAATTAATATTATTATATGGTATTATTATTAATATTATATTGTATAACATTATAATATTACGGGCCTTAGTTTGGAGACCCCTGTGGTAAGTAGTTACCAAAATAGGCCAGTTCTGAGATTGTGGAACTATCAGACCTTGAGAGCCAGCTCAGCGTTGTGGTTTGGCCATTCAACTAGGTCTCTGGAGACCAGGGTTCGAATCCTGCTCCACCACAGAAGCGCACTGGATGACCATGGGCACGTCACACTCTCGGTCCCAGAGGGAGGGGATGGCAAAGCTCCTAAGGAGAAATCACACCAAGGAGACCTCATAGTATCAGGGCCGGCCCCACTCATGCGGCAGCTGACGCCGCCGCCTCGGGCGCAGGCCCGGGGGGGCGCCGTCAGGCTGGGCGGGAGGCGGGGCACCGCCCTGACGGTGCCCCGCCTCCCGCCCAGTGCGCCCTGGCCCGTCTGGCCTGCTAGAAAAGGCCAGACGGGCGAGCGGGGGTAACGTGGGAGGCGGGGCCAGCTCTGACGCCGCCCCCCCCGCCCAGCGTGCCCTGGCCCCGCCTCCCACGTTGCGTGGGAGGCAGGGCCAAGGCACGCTGGGCGGGGGGGGGGGGGAGCGGCGTCAGAGCTGGCCCCGCCTCCCACGTTACCCCCGCTCGCCCGTCTGGCCTTTTGTAGCAGGCCAGACTCAGCGGAGGTTCCTCCAGGCCGCAATCGCGGCCTGGAGAAACCTCCGCTGAGTCTGGCCTGCTACACAAGGCCAGACGGGCGAGCGGGGGTAACGTGGGAGGCGGGGCCAGCTCTGACGCCGCCCCCCCCGCCCAGCGTGCCCTGGCCCCGCCTCCCACGCTGCGTGGGAGGCGGGGCCAGGGCACGGGGGGCGGGGCCAACTCTGGCCCCGCCCCCTCACTATTCGCCCTGGCCCCGCCTCCCACGCAGCGTGGGAGGCGGGGCCAGGGCACGCTGGGCGGGGCCAGGGCGCCGGTGGCGGGGGCGCTTTTCAGCGCCCCCGCTTTACATCAAAAAATATCTCCGGCCGGCCCTGCATAGTATGGTCACCATAGGGTCACTACAACGAGAACAGCAACTGAGGTGCTGTGTGGGGTTTGAGAGCCACACTTTTGTCCACTTTGGCCACCCCTGAATCAGATGTGAGAACTGCAAGGGTCAACTGGACATCTCGTATCACATCCACGCTCTGTTCATCCCCTGGAACGTGGCACTCTGTTCTTGCGGAGAACACAATGGGACACAGAGGGAATGATGTTGACAAGAGGCTTTGCCGTATTGCGAACGTGAAGGTCCCTTGTTCCTCAGCACAGAGCAAATATTGACAAACGTGAGACAGAGTCATTGTTATCTGTGTCCCTCGGCATTCCTCGAATCCCAGGAGCTCTGTAGAAAGACAGGTTTATGAGGGTTTTGTGTCCAAAAACATCTCGGCAGGTGGTGGGCCCCCGGTATCCATTGCAGTTTGGTTCCAGAACACTTCCATCCCCACCCCCATGGATACCAACATCCAGAGATACTCAAACCCCATTATACACAATGGTGTAGTAAAATGGCATCCTTTATAGAAAATGGCAGAATCCAGGTATACTTTTGGGATTTGCGGTTTTTGTTTGTTTGTGTGTGTGTGTTTTAATGCAAGTAGTTTGAAGCCATGGCTGGTTGGATCCATGGAAGCAGAATCTGTAGATATGGAGGGCCAACTGGAAGAAGGAGGCAGATGAGATATTCATTTATTATTAATTACCCTTTCTTTTTCTCCTTTCCCCTTTGCCACCGTTTGTGTCTGAAGTAATGATTATAGGGAGATGTTCAATTTGCTCTCGGACCCATTTATTGGTCTTTTTAGAAGTCCAAAGTATTTGCAGGACTCTCCTTCATCCCCATCTCTCAAAGGAGTTGATTTTCTTCTCATTAGCTTTATTCACTGTCCTGTTTTCACAACTGAAACAGAAATGGCAAAATTCAAATTGAGCATCCTTTATTCAAAATGCTTCGGACCAAAAGTGTTTGGGATTTCTTAAGATTTTGGAAACTTTGCATCTACATCATGAGATGTTTTGGAAATGGGACATGAAGTACAAACTTTGCATCTACATCATGAGATATTTGGGGGATGGGACATGAAGTACAAATTTTGCATCTACATCATGAGATGTTTGGGAGATGGGACATGAAACACAATCTTTGCATCTTCATCATGAGATGTTTTGGAGATGGGACATGAAATGCAAATGTTGCATCTACATTGTGAGATGTTTTGGAGATAGGACATGAAACGCAATCTTTGCATCTTCATCATGAGATGTTTGGGAGATGGGACATGAAACGCAATCTTTGCATCTTCATCATGAGATGTTTGGGAGATGGGACATGAAATGCAATCTTTGCATCTTCATCATGAGATGTTTGGGAGATGGGACATGAAATGCAAATGTTGCATCTACATTGTGAGATGTTTTGGAGATAGGACATGAAAAGCAATCTTTGCATCTTCATCATGAGATGTTTGGGAGATGGGACATGAAATGCAATCTTTGCATCTTCATCATGAGATATTTTGGAGATGGGACATGAAACACAATCTTTGCATCTATATCATGAGATGTTTTGGAGATGGGACATGAAACGCAATCTTTGCATCTTCATCATGAGATGTTTGGGAGATGGGACATGAAATGCAATCTTTGCATCTTCATCATGAGATGTTTGGGAGATGGGACATGAAATGCAATCTTTGCATCTACATCATGAGATATTTTGGAGATGGGACATGAAACACAATCTTTGCATCTATATCATGAGATGTTTTGGAGATGGGACATGGATTGCAAACTTTGCATCTTTACCATGAGATGTTTTGCAGATGGGACATGAAATGCAAACTTTGGAACTACATCATGAGATATTTTGGAGATGCGACACACGTCTAAACATGACATTCATTGATGCATCCTGTACACTTTATGCAGCCCATTTTAGACACAACATATTCAATAATTTTGTGATTGAAACCAAATGTGTGTCCATTGGACCTCAAAAAGGAAAGGCATTTCTCTTTCAGCCACTCAGGTAGACAATTTCAGATTTTGGAATTCCAGATATGAGATTTTCAAGTGTGTTTTATGGCCTGGATGATGCTGACCTCCTCACCATCCCTAATGGAAGGACCAGTCCAGTTTGATCCGCTGGCCACTCATTTTTTTCACTTTTCTGCACAGAAATCCTTCCAAAGCTTCAATGGAACAGGATTTTTAAGGCTCTACTTTGAATCTGTCCATTCCCAGGTCCCCTTTCTTCCTTTTCCGCAGTTTTCCCTTGCTCCTCCGTCCAGGTTTTTGCGCCCTTCCCTTAACCCCAAAGTCAGGAAGGTCACCTCTGTGCCAAATGGAAAAATCCCAGAGGAGTGAGGAACGGGGGCCGGTGTCAAAAGGGATTCCTCTGGTCTGCAATCCCTTTCTCTCTGGAACATTTGCTAAAGTTTAACCAGGGATTTGGGACCCGTGTCTCCTCCCCTCCGATGTCTCAAAGGGGCCTGGAAAGGCACAGCGGGAGCAGAGGCCCAGGGAGACCTTCCAGGAGGACCTTCAAGGATGAGATCCCGGCTGCTTTTGGGCTTGGTGGCCACCACCTTCACGCTTGTGGCCTTCCCTGGTTGTGGACATGGGGCTGAGCCCGGAGGGTCTTCTCTGGAGGAAGAGGTGGGTACGATGTGGAGGTGGAGACGGGTTTGGGGACATTTGTGACATCTGAAACTCTTCCTAGGGAATATTGATTCTTGCCGTTTCGTGCCTTCAAGACATTTCTGACTTAGGGAGACCCTAAAGTGGTTTTCCGGGGCCGAGAGTGTGTGACTTGTCCATAGATTTCCATGGCTGAGTGGGAATCGAACCCTCTTCTCCAGAGTCATACTACAATATTCAATCCACCATGTCACAACAACTCTTGATAAAAATATATATAGAAAATATACTGCAAATAGTGTCTTTTGTCCCTTGATAGATTTGTTTCAAATTGTTTTAATACTATTGATACAGTAGAGTCTCACTTATCCAAGCCTCACTTATCCAAGCTTCTGGATTATCCAAGGCATTTTTGTAGTCAATGTTTTCAATATATCGTGATATTTTGGTGCTAAATTCATAAATACAGTAATTACTACATAACATTACTGCGTATTGAACTACTTTTTCTGTCAAATTTGTTGTATAACATGATGTTTTGGTGCTTAATTTGTAAAATCATAACCCAATTTGATGTTTAATAGGCTTTTCCTTAATCCCTCTTTATTATCCAACATATTCACTTATCCAAGCTTCTGCCGGCCCCTTTAGCTTGGATAAATGAGACTCTACTGTACTCCTGATTATATATATATATATATATATATATATATATATATATATATAATACTTCAAGTAGTAACTTTTGTCCCTTGATAGATTTGTTTCAAATTGTTTTAATACTATTGATAGTTTGATTCCATTCGAATTGCAGTTTTCGTGTGTCATTCCATGTGCATGTTCTTACTTATGTCTTTGCATATTTTTTGTTCTGGGTCCATTTGTTTTCCATTTTGTTGCAAGCTGCCTTGAGTTCCAGTTTAAGGGGGGGGGGGGTAGAATACAACAACAGCACCAAAATAAATAATTTATAAACACATTATAATATGGGATTAAGAATTACATTATCCTCCCTTGAATAGACACAGCATTTCTTTGCTATGACAAAAAAAGCAGCGGAGGTTTGGAACTTTTTTTTGTAAGCTCCCTGGAGTTCCAGTTAGGAGGTAAAGCTGGGATAGATATAGAAATACTGGACAAATGAATGAATAAATAAATATATAATAGCAAAAGCAGTGCAAATGTGTTGTCGAAGGCTTTCATGGTTGGAATCACTGGGTCACTGTGAGTTTTCCGGGCTGTCTGGTCATGTTCCAGAAGCATTCTCTCCTGACGTTTCGCCCACATCTATGGCAGGCATCATAATGGTTATTCACACTATTCTATATTATTAATAATTATTCGTATTGTCCTCGGATAGACCCAGCATGCAATAAAAAGCAGTGGAGTTCTGATGTGAAGGCACAACTATGGCATACTCAGAGATTTTAACCCACTACCCTTCTCTCTCCTCCCTTCCTCCCTTCCTTCCTTCCTTCCTTCCTTCCTTCCTTCCTTCCTTCCTTCCTTCCTTCCTTCCTTCCTTCCTCCCTCCCTCCCTCCCTCCCTCCCTCCCTCCCTCCCTCCTCCTCCTCCTCCTCCTCCTCCTCTTTCACCTCCTTCATCTTCACCTTCTTTTCTTTCGTCTCTTTTTCCTTCTCTTCTTCCTTCTACTCTTCCCCATCCTTCCCCTCCTCCTCCTCCTCCTCCTCCTCCTCCTCCTTTCTGCTCCTTTTTCTTCATCATCTCCCTTTCCTCCTCCTTCTTGTCCTCCTCCTCTTCATCATCGTCTCTACCATCGTTATCTCTTTCTTCTTCTCTTCCTTCTTCTCCTTCTCTTTCTCCTTCCCTCCTTTCTTCATCTCCTCTTTCTCCTTCCCTTCTTTCTCCTCCTCCTCCTCCTCCTCTGTCTCCTTCTCCTCCCACTTTTCTTCCGTCTCCTTCTACATCTTCTCTTTCTCCTTCTTCCAGGGAGACCCTCGGAAGGGAGACGTGGCCCTTTCCCGCTTTCCCAGGACCACCCTGCGCCAGAGGCACCGCATCGGGAGCTTTTCGGCCCTGAGCAGAGGCCTGGTGGCAAATATGGTGAGTGTCCATCCGGCAGTTGCATGATGCCACAATGTGCCCACAGCGCAAGAGATAGATGCAGAGGAGCTGGCTGGCATTTGGGGCAAAGCTCAGCAGCTGACCAGTGGCTCTTGGGTGGTCAGTTTGCATTTGGGAGGCCTTGTTGGATAGCTCCACTCTGTATTGGAATCTATTTTGGGGATTACGGATCAGCATCTAAGTCCCTTTAGAGTTCGCACTAGAATCCGGAGCGGATTTCCTGGCCTTAGGCCACAGGTGACACCGATATGTTCTTTTGCTCCATACAGAGTAAACTGGAAGATGTTGGGGAAGAAGGAGAGGCCCCACGGCAGGAGAGGGAGGCCAACCGAACCCATGGAGCTTGTTGGGGATGTTGCGGGACTCGGCTTCCTGACCACAATGGAAGCCGGCAGGTAAGAGGTGGAGGGAGTATTTTGGGTAGTCCTTTTCTAAGAGAGCCCTGCAAATATCATGGGGTCACCATAGGAAGGCGCAGTAACATCCATGGGCTCCCCATAAGATCACCCGACAAAATGCATATGGTGGGTCATCAAAAGAAAATCCTACAAAATTCATGGCAGGTCAACAAAACATATATAATTCATTGGGTCCCCTTAAGAGAATACTATACATTCTAGGGTGGGGAGGGTGTGTGTGTTTACCAAAATAAAACCTTACAACATGGATGTAGATCACTATAAGAAAACCCTATAAAATTCATGGGTTGACCATAAGAGATCTGTACAAAATCCATGGGGTCACCATAGAAAAGCACAGCAACGTTCATGCGTTCCCCATAAGGTAACCCTACAAAATCCGTGTGAGGGACATCAAAAGAAAACCCTATATGGTAGATCAACAATTCATGGTAGGTCAACAAAAGAAAAATGTATAAAATTCATTGGGTCCTCTTAAGAGAATACTATAAATTCTGGGGTGGGGAGTGTGGGGTGTTTACCAAAATAAAACCCTACAAAATTGGTGGAGATCACCATAAGAAAACCTTATGAAATTTATGGCTTCGCCATAAAACAACCATAAAAAGTCCATGGCGTCACCATAAGAAAATATTTCAAAGTCATTAGTATGATTCTTACAATATTACGTCAACTCTAACCACCCCCTCCATATAAATATCTCTAAAAGCAGAGTCCGTGTAGAATCACAGGTGATTAAATACAAATAAAGCTTTTATTCTATTGGTGGCATTGAAAGTAATGTGTGTCTTACAATCAATGACATCTTAGAGTTGAAGAATTACGGTATTATTATTATTATTATTATTATTATTATTATTATTATTATTATTATTATTATTATTTCATATCTGCCTCCTGCTGTGGATCAGGGAAGAAACAACATCGAACAGAATTCAAAGAGTATTCAGAACCCGTAAAAAGAGCATATAAAATATATAAGCATATATAAGGGGCCGGGATTAGCACAGCAGGCTAAACCGCTGTGCTGCAGAAAGATCCTGCTGATTGTAAGGTTGGCAGTTCGAGCCCGGGTCGGGGTGAGCACCTGCCTTTAGCCCCAGCTCGGCTGCTCACCTAGCAGGTCGAAAGCAGAAATGAGAGTAGATAAATAGGTACTGCTTTTAGTGGGGAGGTAATAAAGGCATCCTTAAAGACATTGATTGGGAGAAAGCTCCTCAACACAGAAGATGGAGTGACAGAATACACACACAGACACACACATGGCCAGAGTTGAGCATAGCCTCCAAGATGCTGGAAATAAGATGGGAAAACCTACCTTTACCTCTGTTTGTGTTGTCTGTCCTTGTTAATTGTCTAATCGGCATTGCATGTTTGCCGTATGTGTGTTCTGTAAGCCACTCTGAATACCCTTTGGGGTGAGAAGGGCAGGATATAAATACTGTAAATAAATAAATAAATAAATAAAATTAACATGCATCAAAAGCACTCAATGCAAACTTCCAGATTCATAATTTCACTTGGATAAGCTTGTCGGAGGAGATGAGTTTTGGGTTTTGTCTCACGACGCTTGTCTGGCAGGTCATTGCTGAATCTGGGGGCAGCCGTAGGATGTATTGTTGAAGGCTTTCATGGCTGGAATCACTGGGGTGTGTGGTTTCTGGGTGAAAATGTCAGGAGCAAATGCTGCTATAACATGACCATACCACCCAGAAGCCACACAACACCCCAGCCATAGGATGGTTTTAACCTCTCTTTCCTTCCCCCTTTGACCCAACCAGCCCTCGAAGGGGGACTCGGGGTCCTTGGGAGGCACCCCACCACCCCACCCGCCAAAGAGGAACACCACCAAGGGACACCACCATCCGGGCGCCTACACCCCAATGCGGCGGTCAGACCGGCCCCTGGACTTTGGGAAGGTGGGCATGGCTCCAGGCATGGACAGTGGCCAAAGGAAAGGTCTGGGTGGCCAGAGAGACCACTTCACTTGGGGTTTGGGAAGGGATTCCTTCTCAATTAAATCCTTGCATGGCTTGGAATGGGTCATCCAATGGGTTATTCCCAACGGAATCTGCATCATTCAGATCCAACCATAACATTAGTTGTGTTACCCATAACCATGGTTGTGTTGTCCTTCTATCACCCATTGGATCATTCCCAATTAATTCTGCATAATCAAGAATCATAGGTTGGGTTAAACAATGGATAATTCCCAATTAAAGCTTCATAGCCTGGGGTTCTGGAAGGGATTCTGCAAGATTGGTATCCAGTTCAATCCATGAAACCAAAATCCATGCATGGCTTAGAATGGGTCACCCAATGGATTATTCCCAATTTAATCTGCATCATTCAAATTCAACCATAATATTACCCTTCTATTGCATATTTTTAACTACCCATGGAACATTCCCAAGTAATTCTGAATAATTAAAATGAAATCATAACAGATAGGGTTAAACAATGGGAAATTCCAAATTAAATTTGGATCATGAAATTCTAACCATAACATCATTTAGTTGAACCAATGCAATTCCTGCTAGACAGCTTCTTACTGATTGGACCTTGTTGTTGTTATTGTTGTTGTTGTTGCTGTTGTTGTTGTTATTGTTGTTATTTTGCAAGTGATGCATTCCTTAATAATATTGCACATTGCTTGGGAGAAACAAGGAACCACTATTTTATGAACATGTTATTCTTGGCATACCATTTTCCCCAATAGTGAGTAAATATCAACCTCCTAAATATTGATTAAATATGACCAAGAACCTCCTTTTAAAGGAATATCTTTGCAATAATTAGTAATGTAAGACTGGAGGCACTTGGAGGTCTGTCATCCAAGCCTGATTTCTCCCATAAATGTGCTGGATTTTCTGGGACTTGATGGCCCTTCTGGTCTCTTCCAATGCTATGATTGTATGATTAATATAATTAACATGGAGTATATAATTTCCATTTTATTATTAGTATGCATTTTCCATCACTTGCATTTCCCCCTCTTATTACTATGTATTGTTCTTTATTTTCCCCTCCTATTACTATAGCATTTCCCTTCACAAAAGCCATATACTGTATATACTCGAGTATAAGCTGACCCGAATATAAGCCGAGGCACCTAATTTTACCACAAAAAAAACCTGGGAAAACATTGACTCCAGTATAAGCCGAGGGTGGTAAATTTCAGAAATAAAAATAGATAGCAATAAAATTACATTAATTGAGGCATCAGTAGGTTAAATGTTTTTTAATATTTACATAAAGCTCAAATTTAAGATAAGACTGTCCAACTCTGATCCAATCATTATTCTCATCTTCTTCAATGTAAATGTGCTTATGTATCCTTTTAATAATAATAGAGTAAAATAATAAATGTAATAATAATAATAATAAATACAGGAAAATAATACAAGTAATAATAGAGTAAAATAATAAATGCAATAATAATAATAATAAGATCAGGGTGAAATAATAAATTTAGAGTAAAATAAATGTAACAGTAGCAACAATAGAGAAAAATAATAAGTGTAATAATAACAATAATAATAGAGAAAAATAATAAATATACCCTATATTCTTGAGTATAAGCTGACCCAAATATAAGCCAACTAGGACCCTCGCCCGAGTATAAGCTGAGGGGGGCTTTTTCAGTCTTAAAAAAAGGGCTGAAAAACTAGGCTTATATTCGAGTATATACAGTATATTTTCCCTCTTATCTATATATATAAAAGAGTGATGGCATCACGGCAGCGGACAAAACAACAAAAGTAAACACCCCACAACCTCAAAAATTGACATCACAACCCCTCATCCATGCCTCTAGGTTGATACAACAAAAAGAAAAGAAAAATAAATTCCTAATTAGAGGGAGAGGAATAATTGTTTTTATCCAATTGCTGCCAGTTAGAAGGCTAAGCTCCGCCCACTTGGTCTCCTAGCAACCCACTCAGCCCAGTGTTAATAAAATAATGATAAAAAATAAATACAAATAATACAATAAAAAATTATGAAAAACACTAAAATAATTAATACAATAAAATACTATAACAAAAAGACTAAAAATAATACAACAAAATAATAAAATATAATAAATAAAAAAGATAAGTGACAATAAAATTAATTTAAAAAAATACAAATAACGTCAAATAAAAATTCCACAAGTTTTAACCGATACCACCACCACTTTGCCACAGCAACGCGTGGCCGGGCACAGCTAGTGACTCTATATTTTCCTTCATAAAATACGTGTCCTTTTCCTCTTTGTATAGTTTGATCGCATTCGTAATGTTTGTGCACAGCCTATTGTGAGCTCTATGTTTGTCTCTTGGCCCTTGAACTGCGGACAGGGCAGACTACGGATGCCGGCGTTGGCTCTCATTTGGTCTTCCTCTCGTCTTTTAGGGCGTCTCCTTTTTCTGGGTGAAGCTTAACGGCGGCCACCAAGGACCCAATGCCACCCAGGACCGTTGCAGAGGGTGTTGTGGGAGAAACAGCACCGCCGTCACCAAGACCCCGGAGAGGAAGGACGAAGGGAAGGGGTCCCCAAGCTCTGGGGTAAGGGTCTCTTTTCTGGGGGAACATGCTTCCAAAGACACCGCCAACTGAGATCGGGATTCTATTGTATCAGGCATGGGCAAACTTTGGTCCTCCCTCCAGGTGTTTTGGGCTTCAACTCCCACAATTGTCCTTTTGGGCTTCAACTCCCACGATTGTCCTTTTGGGCTTCAACTCCCACGATTGTCCTTCCGAACTGGAAGATGATCTAGCTGTCAAGTCTGTAGATTTGTTTGTACCACACAGACTCCTATCTGGCTCGATGGATCTGGAAGAAACTTGGCAGACAGATTAAAACTTGGCCCAAATTAAAATAATTGAGTGGCATAAACTAAAAGAACCACCCCTCTCAGGCCCAGATCAAGGGGAAAGTAAGATAATGGAGCTGGTCGGTTGTGACCAGATGAAAAATCGGCTGGGTTGTTGTATCTCTTTCGGGCTGTGTGGCCATGTTCCAGAAGTATTCTCTCCTGACGTTTCACCCACATCTATGGCAGGCATCCTCAGAGGCTGTGAGGCATGGATAAACTAGGCAAGGAAGGTAAATATATATCTGTGGAGAGTCCAGGGTGTGACAAGAGTCCTTTGTCAGTTGGAAGCCAGCGCTAATCTTTCAGTTAATCACCCTAATTAGCATTGGAAAGGTTTGTTTGAAAAATCGGCTGTTGCTAGGTAAAACAGCCCTCTGGTGGGCAGTGGTCCCATTGACAATTGGGAATGCTGGGTATATAAACTAGTGCAGTAAAAATGGGCAGAATGTGGAAATGAGCAAAAGGGAGAAGGTGAAGCATAGGAGAACGAGAACTTCCTCCAACCCGATCCTGTTGTCTCCTTGTTCAGGGCGGTCCCATCAGACGTCCATGGAAACCCATCCTGGAGAGAGATGTCCCAAATGAATGGCCCTCTCAAAAGGGAGAAGACGGCAGGTGGTCCTCCTTCCCCATAGACCCCATTGAGCCTTGGAAGCACCCAAGAAAACCCTGAAGACCCCTGTGAATGGGGGCCACGGAGAGCCAGGAAACGTTGAAAGTTATCGGCTTCAGAATGCTATCCTTGCGGCTTGGAATCAGTGTGGGTCAATGAGGTTGGACTCAGCGTGCATCTCTTTTCACATAAAGACTTATAAAGAGAAAACATTCACCACTAACTGGTCCATACTGAAGAGATCTCACTACCTTAGAAGCGCGTGAATGTGGATTTCACAGCTTTGAAAAAAATGTATTGAGATATGTGTGTTGTTGAACACAGGACCACCTCCTTAAAAAGATTGATAGTTTTCCAAGGGCAACAAGACAAAATGAAATACAGCTGCACCCTTCCTCTTACATGAAGTCTCCCAAGCTCCGCCACCTTCAGACCCCTTGCTTCTCTCTTCTATCCTCATAACTATGTATTATATTTCATTCCACTTTTTTCTTATAATGTTATTAAATCTATTCTATTTTAAAGGGGAGGGACAATTCAAATGTGGACAATGTGCAGCTCATTTTCATGCATGTTTCTAATTTTGGGCAGGAGCCCATTCTTGCATTAAAGCCTCTGTTTTTTGTCTTTGCTTCCTGGTGAGTCTTTAATCTGGAACTCTGATTATTAATTTTGGTTAGCAACGCTTGCCAGGCTGAACCTTCAGATTGTGGTCTAAATTCCATATTATGCCTGTAATGGTTGAACATCTTCTCTGGAAATCCAAAATTGCCTGTATCGGTGGCTGAGAGAATGACACTTGTGCTTTAGGATGGTTCGATGTATGCTAGCATTTGGTTCATGCTGAACATTATGAAAATGCTGTTTATAAAAGTACCTTCAGGCTAAAGGCTGTATATGAAAAAGAAAATAAAGTATTTTCTGGACTTGGGTCACATCTTCAAGAAGTCTCATGTTGTATATGAAATATTCCAAAATAAAATTTAAAAATTCAAAATTCAAACCAGTTCTGGTCCCAGTTCTGGGAGAATCAATCTATATTAATTTATATACTTAGCCAGTTTAAGATCCTATATACCCCCCTCCATATTGTTAGGGAATTCTCCCAAAATAGAAGCATCCAAAATACAAATAGGAAGGTCAATATGGCAGAAGGTGCAAATAAGAAAGAACACACATGTCCAGAGAGGCTGTGGCAGTTGGCTATTGCCTGAGCGGCTCTCCTCTCATCCAGGTGAGGGTGCATCTACACTTCAGAAGGAATAACAGTTTGGCACCCCTTAAACTGGCCTGTCTGGATGCTATGAAATCCTGGGAGTTGTAGGTTTTATCTAAACTGGAAAAATGAATGCAGTTTGGCAACACTTGCTCTGCCTTGGATCTATGCTATGTCGTTTGTTGAGGTTCCAGCCATTTTTGGCAGAAGAGGCTCAGGACTATGTAAAACTACAAATGCCAGGTTTTCACAGCATTGAGTGGTGTCAGACTGAATTCATTCTATGAGAACAAAGCTTTGCAGTCTCAGTCTCTCTCTCTGTGTGTGTGTGTGTGTGTGTGTGTCTGTTAACCAATCACTTCATCAATCTCTTAATTCTGGAATTCAGTTTTTAGAAATTAATGAAATTTACTTTCCAGCTCATCTGTTCCCGGTCCTGTTTTGAGATGGTCTGAAGCAGTGAGGCCGAGAGCAAGGGATGTGTAGAGTGGTGCTACAGAGACTCCCTCCCACCTCCTCAGGCTTTTCATCCCAGTGCAAAACCACTTTCCTTCTGTTTGAAAACAGAGCAGAATGGGCCTGGCACTTGCCCCTGCCCAAGGTGGAGAGAGGCTGCTTGGAGTCCTCAGGACAGCTGGGCCTAAAGCCCTGTCACTTTCACTTTCTCTACAGTCACAGCATTTCCCAGAAAGGAGAAGAGAAGCTCCCACCTGTCTCCGTGAAAGCAAATAGGGCATTTGCAAGAGAAGAGGAGAATGTATTTCGATATTGCCAAGCCTTCTCCTTTTGGAAGGTCAAAACCCCCTCCCAGCCAATCCTTATGGATTCTGCACAGTCATACCAATACACCCACATTCACTGGGGAGGGCATCATAGGAATGAGAGTGGAATCAAATATCGCCTATAGAGGAGAGAGTGGGGTCTGGGGTGGTGGGGAGGCCTGGGAGCTTGATGCAAAAAAAGGGGACACAGCTGTAGCTCATTCTGGCTTGTTGCCCTCGGAATACTACAAATCATAGGAATGAGAGTGGACTTTCAAGGATCCCAGAGAGATGACTGCAACCAGCCAAATCTTCTTTTGTAATGTATTGTTTTAAGCTATTTTACAGTCGTCCCCGGTGGAGTTAGCCCTTTTTTCTTCCTGTTTCCAGTAAACTCGTTTCAGTTAACTTACATCTTGCCTAAAGTGCCTCTGTATGTTAAGGGTTTTGATCTTAATAGAAGGTATACAGATAGTTCCTGGGGAAAGCCAGACACTATAGTTTATCCAAAGGCTCGGGCGTACCATCACAGCTGAACTTTTGATCAACTCAGTGGTTTAACCCGCTGCACTACTGGGGGCTCCACACACCTATTCTGGATCCGCATGGTCTTTCTTTCACAGTGAGATCATACATTTCCAGAAGGAAGGTGGTCCCGAGAGGGGTTTGCTTGGCACACCTTCCTCCTGCCACATTTCTCCCTTTCACCCTCGATTTGTCCCTCTTCAAATTCCACAGCATTACCGGGAACAGTTGACCTCCAGTTCCAACGTTGGAGGCCCAGGTCTTTTGAGCTCTTTCTTGGTGTCTATGCCACATTTTTATAAGTATGGCGTTAAGCTCGTTTTAAAATCTCTTTTGCTGTTGAAATCTTTTGCTCATCCCACCCAATGTGCTCACAGTGCACATAGCAAGGGATACACTCAGCAGGTGCTATTTTTACCAAGGCACCTGTCCTAAAGCCCTGGCGCTTTCACTTTCTCTACAGTCGTGGCATTTCCCAGAAAGGAGAGAAACCCCCTTTTGTGTGGGGGAAAGGACATCGCCAAGCCCCTTCCCAGAAAAGGGGACAATTCCTTCCAAGCCCTCAAGTGGAGCCTGTACAGAAGAAGCCTGTCGTTCTCAGCACAGAATCACAACTAGATACCCTGTTCCCAGGCAAGCGCCTGGAATGCAGAAAATGGCATTTTCCATACAGAAAATAATATTTTCTGGGTTCACTCGACGTGGAACAAGGAAGTACTTGCTATTCTGCCAAGATTTCGTGAGATTTCTGCGAGATCTCCTGAAATCTCGCGAGATCTCGCCGAAATCTCACGAGAATAGCAAGTACTTTTTATTCCCCGGCGAGCGACCCAATGGTCGCCGCCGCCGCTGCCGCTTTGAGAGCACCCAGCAAGGGCTACGCCAGAAGCGGCGGCCTCATGGGCCTCCATTAAGAACCGGCCCTACATACCATCTATCATACACATTTCCTCATATACCTCCCCCCCCTCCACATACACACACACACTAGTCAGTCACACACATTCCGCTCAGGCTTCTCTGTTCAACTCCATTCTTGCTACTGGCAGGCTTTTCCCTGCAGCTTTTGCTTAGTCTCTCATTTACTTCCTATCTTAGTCATTTTACCTTTACGAAGTAACCCCAAGTACGTTCTGGAGCCCAATCCACCCCATACAACCACCTGCCCCAAGTGTCGATGTGACACAGATCACAAAACCAGCCCTGATGGCCCCAGCAAGTCCCACAAGTCTTCATTTTAGAAGGCTATATATAAATATTTTATTACGGTCAATGACCAGAACCCAAAAATGGACAAAAGTCAGAATAGGAACATGTATATTTAGTAGGCTTGCTCAAATAATGCGTTTTCCCAGTTAACCGTTATTAATTCGTTATTTTCATTTGTTTTGAAGCAATATACGGCATTGGTTGTCCACACGTCTGGATATCGCGGTTTCGAACCGCAATTGGCCGTTTTCCGTTATGGCGCCTTTTTTTTCGTTTTTAAAAAATGCTTTTGCAAATCACCCAAACTTGTTTAAGTGCACTGGGGCAACCTAGCGTGTTGTTTGCACCTTGTGGCCAATCAGAGAGGACGTTTAACCAGGGGGAGGGGCTGGTAGGACGTCCTGAATGAAAACAGCGAGCAGGGAGCCTCGTGGCTCATTCGCACCGGGATTCTGAAGAGGGTGGAAGGGAGATTTTGGGCAGGCAGGCAGGCAGGCAAGATTGCTGCGTCACAGCCTCCTTGGCTGTGAGCTAGAGCTAAGGCTACAGAAGACCTGGAGAAAAGTTTGGGTGGGTGAGTTTGGGAGGGAAACTGTTGTGTTGGTTTTTTAATTTTTTGGAAAGGGCCTGTGGGTGTTTTTTTCCTCCCGAGATTGGCGTTTTCCATTTTCCCACCCGGCCAGCAATTTTTCTGCTGCGCCATTTTTTCTGTTGCGGTGGGCTTTCTTCTTTCTTTTAAACGCTAAAGGGTTTTTGGAAACAAGGGAGCCTGGTGATTTGGCCCTTGCCTCATGCAGGGCTGTTTGTCCGTGCCAGGGACGCTTTCTGTGAATAAACTGCCAAGTTTGGCCAAAGGATTGCACCTCCCATTGTCCTTTGTAGAACTAAACCTCCTTTTTGGGAAACAAGGGACCCAGTTTCGCCCTTTGCCAGGGCTGTTTGTCCGTGCCAGGGACGCTTTCTGTGAATAAACTGCCAAGTTTGGCCAAAGGATTGCACCTCCCATTGTCCTTTGTAGAACTAAACCTCCTTTTTGGGAAACAGGGGACCCACTTTTCCCCCTTGCCTGCTCAAACAGGGCAGTTTGTCCGTGCCAGGGTCGCTTTCTGGGAATCAAAAGCCAACTATGGCCAAGGGATTGCACCTCCCATTGTCCTTTGTAGAACTAAACCTCCTTTTTGGGAAACAAGGGACCCAGTTTTGCCCTTTGCCAGGGCTGTTTGTCCGTGCCAGGGACGCTTTCTGTGAGTCAAAACCCAAGTTTGGCCAAAGGATTGCACCTCCCATTGTCCTTTGTAGAACTAAACCTCCTTTTTGGGGAAAAAGGGACCCACTTTTGCCCCTTTCCTGCTGAAGCAGGGCTGTTTGTCCGTGCCAGGGTCGCTTTCTGTGAATCAAAAGCCAACTTTGGCCAAGGGATTGCACCTCCCATTGTCCTTTGTAGAACTAAACCTCCATTTTGGGAAACAGGGGACCCACTTTTGCCCCTTTCCTGCTGAAGCAGGGCAGTTTGTCCGTGCCAGGGTCGCATTCTGTGAATCAAAAGCCAACTTTGGCCAAGGGATTGCACCTCCCATTGTCCTTTGTAGAACTAAACCTCCATTTTGGGAAACAGGGGACCCACTTTTCCCCTTTGCCTGCTCAAACAGGGCTGTTTGTCCGTGCCAGGGTCGCATTCTGTGAATCAAAAGCCAACTTTGGCCAAGGGATTGCACCTCCCATTGTCCTTTGTAGAACTAAACCTCCATTTTGGGAAACAGGGGACCCACTTTTCCCCTTTGCCTGCTCAAACAGGGCTGTTTGTCCGTGCCAGGGTCGCTTTCTGTGAATCAAAAGCCAACTTTGGCCAAGGGATTGCACCTCCCATTGTCCTTTGTAGAACTAAACCTTCATTTTGGGAATCGGGACCCACTTTTCCCCTTTGCCTGCTCAAACAGGGCTGTTTGTCCGTGCCAGGGTCGCATTCTGTGAATCAAAAGCCAACTTTGGCCAAGGGATTGCACCTCCCATACTCCTTTGTAGAACTAAACCTCCATTTTGGGAAGCAGGGGACCCACTTTTCCCCTTTGCCTGCTCAAACAGGGCTGTTTGTCCGTGCCAGGGTCGCTTTCTGTGAATCAAAAGCCAACTTTGGCCAAGGGATTGCACCTCCCATACTCCTTTGTAGAACTAAACCTCCATTTTGGGAAGCAGGGGACCCACTTTTCCCCTTTGCCTGCTCAAACAGGGCTGTTTGTCCGTGCCAGGGTCGCTTTCTGTGAATCAAAAGCCAACTTTGGCCAAGGGATTGCACCTCCCATACTCCTTTGTAGAACTAAACCTCCATTTTGGGAAGCAGGGGACCCACTTTTCCCCTTTGCCTGCTCAAACAGGGCTGTTTGTCCGTGCCAGGGTCGCTTTCTGTGAATCAAAAGCCAACTTTGGCCAAGGGATTGCACCTCCCATACTCCTTTTGTTGTCGACCGCACTTTAGGGGATCGGGCCCTTAAGGAGAGACCCGACCCGGTCCTGAGGGAACGGACCTTGGCGAAGCCAAAAGGAGAATATAAGCCGCAATACAACCTGAAGCCTGAAATGAAGAAGGTCCGCCAAAGATGAAGGAAAATCCGCCAAGGAGTTTTTATTGAGCAATTCAGCTGAAAAGGACGCTAATAGCGATCATTCAATCTACTAGCGTAACATATGTTTCAAATAAAGCCATATTTATACAATGTTTCGGTCTGACAGCCCTTTGAATTTCCCGCCCTGCTCCCCCGCCCATCTGATCGCGGATAGGCTGAGAGGTTGAACGAGGCGGGCTTTCGTTTCCCGCCTTGCTCTGCTGGCCCAATGGGGAGCCGCTTTTTGTCCCCCCTCGGGCCAATCAGAGAGGAGGAGGCGGGAGCTATTGAAACAATGAAGTGACTGGATAGATTAATCCTGACCCGGCCGATTTCTAAAGGAATTAATGGCACCCATCAAGGGTGTCCGGGGTCCTGTCACGTTCACAGATTTTAGATATGCCTTGGGGTGTCAGACGGGAAGTGGTGATGGGTGGTGATGAGCCGTCATTGACGGGCTCCACAGGAGGTGCCTTCCTGAGGCGTCCTGGCCTGGGATATGACAATGTTTACCTTGGGGGCGAGTCACCTTTAGGAATCTGGTGACTCAAGCCCTATATTGTCCATGCGATCGGAATGAGATTGGATTAAACTGTGGCAGATTATCCTTTTGTTTTTGGGAAGGGAGGTCTGGGTCATGGGGCTAAGGTTCACGTTGGGGTCATAATATTTCCCATTTGATTTCATGATTTGACAATTATATGGGATAGAATGAAAATTAAAATAAAGTTGGAACATAAACCCAGCTGGGAAAAACACATATTTTCCGGGGATCCCAAAGAGTATAAATACATATAGGCAGATAGGTAGATTTCAAGGAAATAAAGGAGAATCCATAAAGGTGGGTGACATTGCATAAAGGGGAATCATGAATGATATAAACAATAGAAAACATTTGATAAGAACGAAGTTTACAACATCTGGGGAACCCAATATGGAAAGTCATAGAAGTGGAGTTTTAGCAGCATGATTTTACAATTCATGAAGTTGTTATCTCTTGCCTCAGAATGCAGGAATAATCCACAGTAAACTCCAGTAAAAAGTCTCAATCACCTTCTACTATAAATATATGGAATATAGAACATAAAGTCTTGATTTTTGAACTATCTTTTACAAAGTCCTGGAGGGGAGGTCACCTCGATCACATTTTCCCCCCTTCGGGGCTTGGAAATGGCTATGAACATTTCCCAAAGCCCCGACATTTCACTGCATGCAGGGCCTCTGCCTTGGTAGATCAGATTGTGCCTTTTTGTTGGAGGGCAGGAGCTTGAAGAGGTGAAAGCTGAGGTTCAGTCAGTGGTGGGTGATCCCATGGTGTTGAAGCAGGTGTCCCTTGGTCTGGAGTCATGGGAAATGGAGCATGAAGGTGGAGGTGGTGAGAGTTGGGGATGATGGAGGCTGTGATGCAGTACTCCCATCTGGCTGCCTTTTCTTGGCTGCAGCTTGGGCCCCCCTTTGTAGTTGGCAGCTGGGGGCAACTGGGCACAGCTTCTGCGCCTCACAGCACGGTGCCTCCTGGTGACTGCAGGCAGGTCCAGCACTCCAACAGAGGAGATGGAAAGGAGAGAGTGCCTAGGGAAACTAAGGACAGATTATAAGCCCCCCCTCCCTCCCCTGGTGGGGTTAGTCAGGGAAGTCACTCATACCTTGTGAGGGCTCCAGCAGTCCTGGGGTCCTTCTTTGGCACAGCTCTGGTGAGGGTGGAACATCCTTCCCTCATGGTGGTCACTGGTAGAATCCTGTTCACTTCTTCTGGGACATCTTCTGCCATGGCGGCCAATTCTGTCCCCTGGTGATGTCATGAGGGCCTCCTTGGCAGCGTCAAAGGCAGACCTGCACTCAGTAGCCCTTTGCCAGGGCAGAACCAGGCCAGCTGGAGGGCACCATACGGTGGTCTGGCCATAAAAGCCTGCCATGTGCAAGAATCCTTTCAGCAGTGTCTTAGTCTCTAGCCCCTGAGCCAGGCAGATGGGGCTGCTTCCCCTGTGGGGGTCTCAGATCAGCCACAGGTGGGGCTGTCTCTTCTGGGTGACTGGGGGTCCGGGCTTACCCTCACAGGACCATCTCCAATGGCCTCTGGGTTCTAGCTGCTGCATGAAATCCACAGCGCACTCCGAGAGCCCCTACCCAGGTCTTAGAACTGTTCATGGTGGCAGGTATGGATTATGGGTCTTGCAGTCTGGTCTGATGTCCTCAGTCAGGTGGTTGGGTCCGATCCTCTGGATCTCTTCAGCTGTGCCTGGAAGGTCCCCTGAACTCTGTAATGCCCTCCTCATATTTAAAGGCAGTTATAGGGATTTTTAAAACATTCACACGCATGCACTCAGGGAAAGGGAGGGAGAAGGACCCAAAAGGAAGAAAAGAGATTGTTGGGGAACTGTGGAGAGTGAAAGAGTGCCTTTACTATAAAAGTAAACCAGGATTTTGACTGTATGTTTATAAGGAGAAATGGGGATGCTGGGAGTCCCCTTCACAGGGGAAGGAAGGGGGGGAGAAAGCTTTGAAAAAGGAGAATGTTGAAGTGCATTTTGGCCTAGGAAAACATGAAGTGAAAGAGAGAGAGAGAGAGAGAAAAAAAAACCTCACATATAGAAAAATACATCCATTCTTCCACCCCCCCCCCTTTCCCCCTAAGATAAGGGAGGTTTGAGGAGAGAGAGACAAGAAAAAGTTAAAACCACAGAAGCAGCAGGATTTCTCTGGGGGGGGGGGTGGTGGTCACAAAATATTAGGGCTTGAACCTTTGAAAATAGGGAGGTGAGATGGCACAGAAGAAAAGGGGGAGAGAGAGAGCATAGCACTAAGCTAGTCCATTCCAGCCCTCCTTCCCAGAAAACTATATATCACTGGTGGCTTTTAAGGCAAAGGGATGAGTAGAGAAGAGTTTACAGCCCACACATTACATAAACACACAAAATTTAATCAACACTTTTCTGGGAGTCCCCCTCCCCCACCCAAATCCCTTGCCATGCTTCCCAGATGGGAGAGAAAGAAAAGGGGAAATTAAGAAACAGAAGCGGCTAAAGGAATGCCCCCCTCCCCATTTGTAAGGACCAAAGGAAAATATAAGACAACACTGAGGTAAAACATTAGGGATAGTGTCTGGAAGATGGGAACAAAGAGAAATAAGGGATTTTAAAAAGTGAGAAGAGAGGAAGGAGAGGAGAAATGGATTTGAGATTTGAGAGAGAGATTTTCACTCAGGCCGGGAAAGAGAGAGAGAGAGGGAAAGAAAAAAAGGGTACAATTTGAGGGTAGGCAAGGCAGAATATCAAGTTGGAGAAGGTTTGATTTGAAAGAAGGAAGGGATCCTTGGAGAACTATAGATCTTGGTGGCAGGCTTCAGGACTGAATCTTCTCCCCCCTTTGCCCCTCCAAAAACAGGAAGAGAAAAAAGTGTCCTCTTTGCACAATCTCCCCGCGGCCCCTCCTTCTCCTCTCTCTCCAAGAGAGGAATGAGCGCAGAGAGAGAGAGAGAGAGAGACAAGATGGTTGGGGGGGGGCTGAGAGAGAATAGAAGGCTGGAGAGTGGAGGGGGGATGAAGCTGAGAGAGAGTAGAAGGTTGGGGAGTGGAGGGGGGATGAGGCTGAGAGAGAGTAGAAGGTTGGGGAGTGGAGGGGGGATGAGGAGGAGAGAGAGGGATGGTTGGGGGGGCTGAGAGAGAGTAGAAGGCTGGAGAGTGGAGGGGGGATGAGGCTGAGAGAGAGTAGAAGGTTGGGGAGTGGAGGGGGGATGAGGCTGAGAGTGTTCAAAAAAGGGGATGGGTTTTGCAGGGTTGCCCAAAGGGATTAGGTGAAAAAAAGAGAAAAAGGGAAAGGAGTCTTTGGGGACACAGGATCCTTTAGTTTGAGCTAATTTCAAGATGTGACCTGACGATTTTGAAAGAATGCCAGATCAAAGGTCCCACTTGCAAATTGTAACCAACAAAAATGCAAATTGACAGTCCAAAAATTTATGTTCCTCTGGGGTCTTTGGGGAGTTTCTGGAGCTATGGGTAATGTTTTGAAAACAAACAGGAAAGAAGAGGGAAAAAGGGGGTTGAACTGTGACTCAAAAATTCAAAAACAGATAGCTTTTAAAAGGAGGGAGAGAGGGGAAAATAATTCTTTGGAAAACTATTGACCCAATATTCAGGCTTCAGATAAAACAGAGGATGGCAATGGATGTTTTATGGTCTCTTGAACAGTCAGTTCCCCCTTTTCCACCGTTCCCCCCTCCTTCCCCTGATGGTCCTCATCTCCCCACGGCCCCTCCTTCCCCCCTGTTCCTCTTGACAAAAGGACGAGCGAGAGGAAGAGAGAGATTAAGGGAGGGGGGCCGCAAGGGGGGAGGAGTTTTGGGGTGGAATGGGAAAAGGCTTAGAGGGATTCGGTTGGGGGGGGGGTGGAGAGGTGAAGAGTGGCTGAGAGAGTGTGACTTGAGAAGAGGAACAGTGTTTTGGATCAGGTGTGTTTCGGGGTGAGAGGGGAGGGGGCTGGGAGCCCTCCTCCACGTTAGACTGGGCTGAACTCTCTGGAGGGAGGGGAATTTCTTTGTGGGGGGGGGATCCCTGAAGTAAGGGTTCCCTTGGAAGGCCAATTTGGGAGTCCTGGATCAGTGTAGGACTCAGGGTGAGGAGAAAAAGTAGGGATAGGGATGGGGCAGAGGGCCTGGGCTGATGGGGTGGGGGAGAAGGCAAGCAAATGTGTCCAGAAAATTCTCTGGAGGAGGGGGTAAGGGGAAAGGGTCTAGAGAGGAATCTTTGGGGGGGTTGTTTTTGGAGCCCAAATCTCTGCATGGGAAGACGTGGACCCCCTCCCCCCTCCAATTCTCTCCCTGGCTTAGGGCCATGAACATCGCAGCATAAGCAAGGTGGGACCACCTGCCCTCCCCATGGCAATGGCTCTGGAGTCTCAAGATGAGACTCTCATCCACACTGCCATGTGGGGGGGGGGCAAGCTGTTCCCCCTTCAAGGGCCACAAGGGGCCACTTATGCACGCTGAGTTGGCCCAACCTGGCCTGCACCATGTTTTTCGATGCAAACCCACCCCAATTGGCCAGGATCTTACCCAATGGAGAATCCCTGGGGATGTCTGCTGGGGTGGGACACCCTAGACATGCTGAACAAACACCCATCCTTAGCTCAGCCCCTGCCTACACCGACAGTTAATGGAGTAACGACTCACCCAACCGGTAGGATGCAGCTCGTCCTTTCAATAGTCCCCTCCACTAAGGTTGGATGGCTAGCGTCCGTAGAATCCGTAGGTGACCCGGATTTGTTACCGAGCTCTGATCCGAAGTGCAATACCTCCAGAGCTCCTCCCACCTGGTCTTAACAATGGAACCGGTTCCTTTTCAGGGCGTCCCCTGTTTCACGTTGGCGCCTTTCCTTCGAGGAGCTAAAAATCTGCTTCCTCCTATCTGGCTCCTTTGTTCAGTACCCTGAATCAGATCTAGAGAGAGAAAGGGACTGCCAGAGAAATTTGGATGTGAAATGAGGTCAAATTGTTGGTCGGAGGGCCCTCCTTGCAGCCGTTTCTCTCCCCAACCTGTTCCAGAATATCTGGACCAAGGTCGCCGCTTGGAATTTTAGCATAAAAATTGATTTTTGGAACTTCCAAGCAAGTCCCTTCGTGGTAAAGCCAAATTATGTTGTCGACCGCGTTTTAGGGGATCGGGTCCCTTCGTGGTCGCCAAATTATGTTGTCGACCGCGTTTTAGGGGATCGGGCCCTTAAGGAGGGACCCGATCCGGTCCTGAGAGAACGGACCTTGGCGGAGCCAATAGGAAAATATGAGCCGCAATACAACCTGAAGCCGAAATGAAGAAGGTCCGCCAAAGTTGAAGGAAAATCCGCCAAGGAGTCTTTATTGAGCAATTCAGCTGAAGAGGACCCTAGTAGACCGAATGATCGCTACTAGAGTCCTCTTCAGCTGAATTGCTCAATAAAGACTCCTTGGCGGATTTTCCTTCAACTTTGGCGGACCTTCTTCATTTCGGCTTCAGGTTGTATTGCGGCTCATATTTTCCTATTGGCTCCACCAAGGTCCGTTCTCTCAGGACCGGATCGGCTCTCTCCTTAAGGGCCCGATCCCCTAAAACGCGGTCGACAACAGAGGGATGATGGGTGAGGTTCACATATGAGATCAAGATCAGCTGTGGATAATGATGATAGGGCAGAGGCCTCATCATCATCGGACTCCGATGTGTAAGTTAAAAGTGGAGTTGGAAGTAAAGTTCCCTTGCAGAAGGCAAGGTGTCGTTTTGGACATTGGGTTGTCGCTGCCTGTTCTCCTGTTGGGCTTGGTCCTGGCTATACAGCTTCGTGTTCCTGAATTCAGTTTGGCTCCTGACAAAGGCTTCGCTTGCTCCTGGTTTGGCGTTCCTGGCTTCCTCTTGGTTCCTGAATTCGGTTTGGCTCCTGATGACAACAGCGCTCGTTCCTGGCTTGGCATTTCCTGGCTTCCTCTTGGTTTGGCTCCTGACAACGACAACGCTAGTTCCTGGCTTGGCGTTTGCTGGCTTCCCTTTTGGCTCCTGAATTAGGCTTGGCTCCTGACGACAGCATCGCTACTCCCAGTTGGCTTCCCTTTCGGTTCCTGAATTTGGCTTGGCTTTTTGATGACAGCATTGCTACTCCCGGTTGGCTCTCCTTTGGTTTTTGGTTTCGGCTTGGCTTTTGGGACAACGGCAGTGCTTGCTCTCGCTACTGGTGGGCGTTTGGTCCTCTTTTGGCTCTCTGTGCCATAGCTGGGCGTGACTCTAGTTCCAGTGAACGTTTGGTTGAAGTTAAGATGGATTATGCATTTATTTATTGTGCATTTAAGTAAATCAGATCTAATTTGCCAAATAGTCACTGTTGAATGTTTTAGGTTGAATGTTTTTATGATGAATGTTTTTATGATGAATGTTTTTATATTGTGAATGATATTTTAAATTGTAAGTCGCTCAGAGCACTCTGGTGGAGAGCGACTAATTAAGAAATAAAGTGAAGTGAAGTGAATTATCAGGCCAGATAACCCGGATTATTTTCTGTTCCCACATTTTTGCCTTTTCTTGAAACGAAGACATTTATTTTTACTAGGAACACTGAAGTCAAGTGTTCCTAGGTTCAGAATATCATTTAATAAACATTTGTTATCTTTACTCATTGTGTGTGGCCCTTTAAGAGGAGTCCTGACAATCGCACATTCAGAGAGGAGAGATGTCATACTAATGGGAGACTTTTAACTATCCTGAAGTTTGTTGGAAGACAAACTGCCAAGAGCATCAGGTTCAACAAATGGCCTTGCAGACTATTTCTCGTCCAGAAGGTAGAGGAGGCAACAAGGGAGATCATTTGCTTCAAATCTGATTCTAACCAACAGTGAATGAGGTGGATATAGTGGGTTCCTTATGTAATATTCTTCGTATGAAGGAAGCTCAACAGCCAGCAGAGTCTTGTAGGAAAGAGTTTATTCCAAACATTAGGAAGGCTACTGAGGCTTTGGGTGCACAAAAGCTATATATCCCAGCAATCAGTAGTTCTTACATTACAGCTGTAACAACCAGAGTGTGGCTTAAAAGCACAGTATACCACATCTCCCCTTCATACATAATAACTACACATCTGACAAGACAAAACAAAATACATTTTATAAAAGTGTTAAAAAAAATCATACATCAAAATTACAAAAGTCTCTCATTAAAACTTGGCAGCTTCATTACATCACTAGACAGGTAAGAAAATATGTCTTCTATGGGGCCAGAGGTCACTAGTACTTAGCCCACCGTTGAGGATGGTCTTCAGCACCATCCTTCTAAGGAGTGTACCTTACAGGTTCAAACACAGGCCTGCCATGCGATGTCACATACGTTGGCTTTCTATCTGCTATTACATGTGCGTCACTTTTGTTCACAAACATCCCTTTAGAACCATTATATGTTGTATTTCCTTGAATTGTAGTTTCGGGTGTTTGGTTCCGTTGTTTTAATTGACGCCTATTACGCCGATATACGCGACCGTCCTGATTCTTTATTAGATATGACCGAGGCTGTTTACATTTTTCTATCACAACGGCAGGAAGCCATCTTTCTTTGCAATTATTGGATTGCATCCATACCAAATCTCCCTCTCTTAGTGGTTTGAGGGGTCTTGCTGTTCGATCATAAAAATGTTTCTGTCTTTCCTGAGCTCTTTGTAGATCTTGACGCACGTTAATAGGAATCCTAGGACATAATAAGTCAGTTGTTATGGGAAGTTTACTTCTCAGCATTCTGCCCATCAATATTTGTGCAGGTGAATATGATAGTCCTGTCACAGGTGTATTCTGGTACTCCAACAATGCTGCATACAGATCACCCCTTGCCTTTCCTACTTTATGTGTAAGTTGTTTTATAGACTGGATGGCTCGTTCTACCATACCATTAGATTGTGGATACCCCGGACTACTAAAGCATTGTTCAAATCCCCATTCTTTCGCAAATACTTTGAATTCTTGACTCGCAAATGGCATATTATCACTCACCACAATTAATGGAGTTCCATGTCTTGCAAACACAGATTTCATCTTGACAATTACTGTTCTTGCAGTTTTATCAGGTAAACTTACTACTTCTGGGTATTTTGAGAAATAGTCAATTACCAACAGAAAAGAGCGATTGTCCTGTTCAAATATATCCACTCCCACCTTCTGCCATGGCCCTTCTGGGATCTCATGGGGTTTAAGTGGTTCCTTTTGATTATTTGGGGCAAAACAAGCACACACAAAACAACTGCCAACAGCTGACTCAATATCTTTGGACATACCAGGCCAGTACATCAACTGTCTTGCTCTTTCTTTGGTTCTTTGAATCCCTTGATGGGACTCATGCAGCTGTGCAAGAACATTTTGTCTTTGGCTTGCCGGAATGATTATTCTTTCTCCCATGAAAAGAGCCCCATCCCTATACCTTAGGTGATCTTTAACCGGCCAAAAAGATTTTGCTATTGGAGCCACCTTTCTCATGTACTTTGGCCAGCCTTGGTTTAGGTATGTTTGAATCATCCTAAGCTGGGGATCACGTTTTGTTGCTTCTTGTATTAAACCCATTTTATCTCTATTTGAGCATAATTTTTCTCTGCAGAACTGAGTGCCCTTGAAGCATAAGACACTGGCTTATTATCCTGTAGGAGACATGCTCCTAAGCCATCTTTTGAAGCATCTGCTTGGATAACAACTGGTTTTGTCACATCAAAATACTGCAGTACAGGTGCATCGCACAACTTTTGCTTGATCGCCTCAAAAGCTTTCTGATGTTCTGGCATTCTCAATGGCGCTGTCAACTCTGCCTCTTTTGGGATGTATTTTGCCAAATACTGTACTGACCCTAGAAATCTAAGCACTCCCTGCCTGTCATTGGGAGGTTTCATTTCTTGAATTGCCTTTACTTTCTCAGTGTCTGGCCTGACTCCCTCTGCAGTCACAATATGGCCCATATATCTAACAGAGTTTACCCTGAACTGGATCTTTTCTTTGTTAAACTTGATGTTTTTGACACGTGCTGTTTCCATTACCTGATGTAAAATCTCATCATGTTGTTTACTTGTCTCAGCTGCTATAATCATATCATCAGCAATCATATATACACCTTTTATATGCCCAAATGTTTCTTGATTTTTCTGTTGAAAAACCTCACTTGAGGATTTAAGCCCAAATGGTAAACGATTAAAACAATACCTTCCCCACGGCGTATTGAATGTACATAATCTGGATGATGCTTTATCTAGTTTTACCTGCCAATAGCCATCTTTCTCATCTATTATTGTGAAGATTTTCTTTCCAGCTAGGTGACTTAAAACTTCCTCAACTGTTGGGATGGTATAATGTTGTCTCCGCACTGCCTTATTTAGATCTCGCGGATCAAGACATATACGCAGAGACCCATTCTTTTTTTCAGTGATAACAAGACTGCTCACCCAATCTGTGGGTCCTACAACTTTTGTTATAACTCCCATATTTTCCATCTGATCAAGGGTATCCTTTAGCCTATCATGTATGGCAAAGGGCACTCTCCTACATCCTTGGATCACGGGAACCACTGTTGGATCAGTGTGAATGTGGTGATGTCCTTGAAACTCACCGAGACCCTGGAATACTTCTGGATATAAGCTGAGCAATTTTTCTTGTGTTAATAACCCCTCTGCCTGTATCAGATCTACCCTATAAATTAAACCCAAATTCTCACAAGCTGGTCTGCCTAATAATGGGGTTGTCGAGCAATCTGTCACATAAAACAACAGATTATACACTCCTTTTGCTGTTATACAATCAAACTCAACTGCTCCCATTGGTTGTATTTTTGTTCCCCCATATGCAACCAGCACTACTTTACTCTTAGACATTTGTTTTGCACCAGGTATTCTAGAAAATATACTAAATGGTAACACATTTGCTTCAGCTCCAGTATCTAATTTAAACTTAATTATACAGTCTCTTATGGAAATATCAGCATACCATCCTGCCTTGTTTGTTATCTGTGTATCCTTCATTTCTTCATCCAGCTTTCCTATCATTAAATTACTTACATTCAACTCATGAATGTGTTGTCTGGCTTGTATATTCACAGGATTGGTCACCCTTGACCTGCATAACCTGGCATAATGATTTTTCTTGCCACACTTGTTGCAGGTCTTTCCAAATGCTGGACATCTCCGAGGTTCATGAGCTGTACCACAATAACCACACTTATTCTGATTTTTCCAATTGTCTCTGTGTCTTGACTCCCTGGTTCCCAGAGCTTGAGTTATAATCTCTTTGTTTTCTCCATGGCTGTCTTGTAATTCAAACACTCCTTCTTCCGATGTTATTGCCATGGTTCTCAGCTGAGCTCTCGTTGTCTCATCAACCCGGCATATCTCCACGGCCTTCTCAAGTGTAAGATCGGCTTCTTGTAACAACTTTCGTTTCAGTTTCTCTTGCTGTAAACTAAAAACAACTTTATCTCTTATCATCTCATTAACTGCCATTCCAAATTCACAGCTGGCTGCTTTCAGTTTTAGCTCAGCAATAAATTGCACATTTGTAACTCCAGGACTCTGCATATGGTTCCAGAAACAAAACCTTTCAAACACAATGTTCTTCCGAGGTAAAAAATAAGTCCTAAACTGTTCCAGAACCTCTGCAATATCTTTCGGGTTCTCCTCGGCAAAAACAAATGTATTATATAAAGAAACTCCTTCCTCTCCCACACAATGTAGCAGGATAGCTATCTGCTGCTTCTTTGACACATTCTCAAGTCCCGCTGCAGCAAGATACAACTGAAAGACCTGTTCCCACCGTCTCCAGTTCTCAGCCAAATTACCTTGCATAGCAAGGGGAGGAGGACGACGAAATGACTCCATGTCTAAACACTCCTTTTTCGGGGGACGCTAGCTTCCAGGTTGTAGCACAGGAGAGGTTTGTATCCCACTTCTGACACCATGTGATATTCTTCGTATGAAGGAAGCTCAACAGCCAGCAGAGTCTTGTAGGAAAGAGTTTATTCCAAACATTAGGAAGGCTACTGAGGCTTTGGGTGCACAAAAGCTATATATCCCAGCAATCAGTAGTTCTTACATTACAGCTGTAACAACCAGAGAGTGTGGCTTAAAGGCACAGTATACCACAACCCTAAAGGGGCCTTAAACAACTTCGAAACAGGCCCAAAGAGGCAAAACGAACCCTGGAGCACCCTAAAGGGGCCTTAAACAACTTCTAAACAGGCCCAAAGGGGCAAAACGAACCCTGGAGCACCCTAAAGGGGCCTTAAACAACTTCTAAACAGGCCCAAAGGGGCAAAACGAACCCTGGAGCACCCTAAAGGGGCCTTAAACAACTTCGAAACAGGCCCAAAGGGGCAAAACGAACCCTGGAGCACCCTAAAGGGGCCTTAAACAACTTCTAAACAGGCTCAAAGGGGCAAAACGAACCCTGGAGCACCCTAAAGGGGCCTTAAACAACTTCTAAACAGGCTCAAAGGGGCAAAACGAACCCTGGAGCACCCTAAAGGGGCCTTAAACAACTTCTAAACAGGCTCAAAGGGGCAAAACGAACCCTGGACCACCCAAAAGGGGCCTTAAACAACTTCTAAACAGGCCCAAAGGGGCAAAACGAACCCTGGACCACCCTAAAGGGGCCTTAAACAACTTCTAAACAGGCCCAAAGGGGCAAAACGAACCCTGGAGCACCCTAAAGGGGCCTTAAACAACTTCTAAACAGGCTCAAAGGGGCAAAACGAACCCTGGACCACCCTAAAGGGGCCTTAAACAACTTCTAAACAGGCTCAAAGGGGCAAAACGAACCCTGGAGCACCCTAAAGGGGCCTTAAACAACTTCTAAACAGGCTCAAAGGGGCAAAACGAACCCTGGACCACCCAAAAGGGGCCTTAAACAACTTCTAAACAGGCTCAAAGGGGCAAAACGAACCCTGGAGCACCCTAAAGGAGCCTTAAACAACTTCTAAACAGGCCCAAAGGGGCAAAACGAACCCTGGAGCACCCTAAAGGGGCCTTAAACAACTTCTAAACAGGCTCAAAGGGGCAAAACGAACCCTGGACCACCCTAATGGGGCCTTAAACAACTTCTAAACAGGCTCAAAGGGGCAAAACGAACCCTGGACCACCCTAAAGGGGCCTTAAACAACTTCTAAACAGGCTCAAAGGGGCAAAACGAACCCTGGACCACCCAAAAGGGGCCTTAAACAACTTCTAAACAGGCCCAAAGAGGCAAAACGAACCCTGGACCACCCTAAAGGGGCCTTAAACAACTTCTAAAATATAAATCTTTATTAGAAGTTTCCATATATATGATAAAATAGCATTGGGGAAAATAAAGAATAAAAAGAGAAAAATAGGGGTAAAAGTGAGGGGGCAGATAGAGGGAAGACCGGGATGGAGGAAAAGAAAAAGAAGGAAAAAAAAAGAAAAAAAAAGAAAAAAATTAATTAAAATAAGACTTCCAGGTCATCCGGTGGGATTGGTCTTCTGCTCGTACTTCTTTCTCCTTCTTCATCCAATCTTTTTCCTTTTGTGTGTGTGTATATCTGAATGTGTGACCTCTTTTTTATTCGTTTATCCTTTCTCCTTCTTATTTATGTAGTTCTCCACTTGTTGCCAATTTGTTTCTTTTCTTGGCTTTCCCTGTTGTTTAGACATTAAAAAGGTTAATCTGTCCATATTTTTTATTTCTAAAATTTTAGTTAGTTAGTTTAATTCCTGTTTTATTAGGAATTTCTTTTTGTCTCCAAAATCTCCCATATATAATTCTAGCTGCCGTTGTTAAGTATGTTATTATCTTTTCTTCATTTGAGCCTGGGGGGAAGTTTGAAATGCCTAATAGGTATATTTCAGGTGTTTTGTTAAACTTTTTATCCAAAATGATTTGTGTACTCTCATGGATTTTTGTCCAGAATTCTTTTGCTCTTTTACATGTCCACCAAATGTGGAAGTATGAACCCTCTTCCTCTCTACATTTCCAGCATTTTGAGCTCATACTTTTGTTTATTAGTCCTAATCTTTTGGGTGTTATATGCCATCTGTAGAACATCTTCGTCCAGTTTTCCTTTAAGTCATATGAATATGTAAGTTTTAATTTCCTACCCCAGCATGCCTCCCATTCTTCCAATTGTATCGATCTCCCAATATTTCTCGCCCATTTAATCATGCAATCTTTAATTATTTCAGTTTCCGTATCCCATTCCAGTAGTATTTTATATATTTTCGATATTGTTTTTCTTTCTGTATTAAAGATTCTATCCCATCTATTATTGTTTTCCATAAAACCCATAGTTTTGTCTTTTTTAAAGAGATCCTTAAGTTGGCCATACTGTAGCCATGATATGTTTGGATATTTTATTTTTATCTCTTGTTGTGTTTTTAATATATGCTCTGAATCCTGTTTCTTTATTAGTTCCTCATATTTTGGCCACCTTGACCATCCCAATAGCCTCCTTTGTGATGCTTCTAAGGGTGATAACCATCCTGGGGTTTTATTATACATTCTGGTTTTGTATTTTTGCCAGGTTTTTATTAATGCTGATCTAATTATATGATTACAAAAGTTTTTCTCTAATTTGGTTCTGTCATACCATAGGTATGCATGCCACCCAATCCTCAGGTCAAAACCTTCTAGATTCAATATTTTTCTATTTTTTATTTGTATCCAATCTCTAATCCATAACAAATTGGTTGCTTCATAATAGAGTTTCAGGTTGGGTAGTGCCAGGCCTCCTCTACTCTTCTCATCTGTCAAATTTTTTATTTTAATGCGGGGCTTCTTCCCATTCCATATAAATTTACTTATGTCTCTGTTCCAATTGATAAAATTTTTCTGATTCCTTAAGATTGGGAGACACTGAAACAAGAATATCATCTTTGGAAGTATATTCATTTTGACAGTTGAAATTCTTCCCAATAGTGAAATTTTTAGGTTTCTCTAAGTTTCTAATTCTTTTTTTATCCCCTTCCATATTTTCTCATAATTATTTTTCAGTAGTTGGATATTTTTTGGTGTGATGTCTATCCCCAGGTATTTGATTTTAGAAGTTATCTGTATACCTAATTGCTCTATTATGCTGTCTTGTTTTTTCTTTTGTATATTTTTCGCTAAAGCTTTAGTTTTGTTTATGTTCATTTTGAAGCCAGCCACTTCCCCATATTCTTTAATGGTCTCAATCCATTTCCCTCCTTTCTTTAACGGTTCCTCTATAAAACAAATCAGATCATCTGCATAGGCTCTTATTTTATAATTGACACCTTGTATCTCTGCACCCTGTAATTCTTTATTTTCTCTAATTTTATTAAGTAATATTTCTAATGACATTATGAATATTAATGGTGACAACGGGCAGCCCTGTCTTGTCCCTTTTTGAATTTTGATTGGTTCTGTTTCTATTCCATTTACTATAATTTTTGCTGTCTGATTTTGATAAATTGCTTCTAATAAATTTTGAAAATAATATCCCATGTCTAATTCTTGAGCTAGAAATTTGAAAAAATTCCAATTCACCCTGTCGAATGCCTTCTCAGCGTCTATAGCTAGAAATAATACTTCTCTTTGGCTATTTATTTCGTAATATTCTATTAAGTCTAAAACTATGCGGATGTTGTCCTTAATGTGTCTGTTAGGAAGAAATCCTACTTGATCCTCTTTTATCCAGTTAACTAGGAAATTTTTTAATCTCTCAGCCAATATATTAGAGAAAATTTTATAATCTATGTTTAGCAAGGAAATGGGCCTATAATTCTTGATCTCTTCTGGATCCGTATTTTCTTTATGTATTACCGTAATTGAGGCTTCCTTCCAAGAATCTGGCATTTTTCTTTCATTTCTTATTATATTCATTATGATTTGGAGATGTGGTATTAATTCATTTTCAAATGTCTTATAGTATATTGCAGATAGACCATCCGGTCCTGGGGCTTTGGATCCATCTAATTTTTTAATCGCATCTTTTATTTCTTTTCTTGAAATTTCTTTATTTAATACTTCCCTTTCCTCGGTTGTTATTCTTTCTAGTTTTAGTTTCCCCAAGTAGCTTGTAATGTTTTCTTCTGGTATCTTATCCTTCTCGTATAATTTACTATAGAATTTAAAGAATTGATTTGCAATTTCTTTCTCTGTAAAATAATACTTCTCTCCAATTTTTATTCTATTTATATATGTTGATTCCCTTTTTTTCCTCAGTTTCCTTGAAAGCCACCGGCCCGGCTTATTTGCATTTTCAAAGAAATCCTGTTTTATATACTTTAGTTGTTTTGCTCTCTGTTCTAATTCTAAGTGTTCTCTATTTTTTGTCTTATTATTAGTTCTTGAAGAAGTTTATTATTCTTAGGGTTCTTTTTTAATTTGTTCTCAATTTCCGTTATTTCTTCCAATATCTGCTTTAATTGTTCCTGTTTTTTTCTCTTTTTTTGAGCACTTTGTTGTATAAAATAACCCCTCATAGTGGCCTTACTCGCTTCCCATACTATCATTGGTGATGTTTCCTGATTATTATTAATCGTAAAATATTCTGCTATTAACTTCTTATTTTTCTCGATATCCTCTTTCTTTTTTAGGAGATTTCCGTCTAATCTCCATTTCCATTTCCCCCTTTTTTGGTTTAATATCAATTCTATCGGGCTGTGGTCTGTATCTATCATAGGTAAAATCTTTGTTTTCGTTACTTTAGGGCTTAGTGATCTTGATATCCAAAACATGTCGATTCGGGGCCAACTTTTATGTCTTGCTGAAAAAAAAGTATAATCCCTCTCCTTTTCGTGTTGTAACCTCCATATATCTACCAGATTATATTCCTCCTTAAATTTCTTAAATTCTTTAGATAATGTTCCCTTATTTTTCCTTTTTTCCTTTTCTGTTCCTGGGTTTTTGTCTATTTCATTATTTAAGACTCCGTTGAAGTCTCCCATTAGTATTATCCCATCAAATTCCTTATCTGTTAATAATTCTTTAAGTTTTTTCACAAATGTTGTTTTTGACTCATTTGGTGCGTAAATATTACACACTAATATTTTTAAATTTTCTAACTTTATTGCGACCCCTAATATTCTACCCTCGTTATCCTTAAAACTTAATTCAGCGGGAATTTTAGATTTAATGTATGTGACCACCCCTCTTTTTTTTTGCGCATCCAGGGAGTGGAATTCTTGTCCTAATTTTTGTTGTAATAAAAATTTAGCATGGGATTGTTTTATATGTACTTCCTGTAAAGAGATTATATCATAATCCAATTTATTGAGCCTACTAAATATTTTATTCCGCTTCTGGGGTGCGTTCAGTCCGTTTACGTTGTTGCTATACAATTTTAACTTTCTACTCATACTCATTCTTCTTCTTTTTCATTTAGATCCTTCCCTTCCTCCTCTGAGGGGTTGATTGAGTTCTCGTCAGTAACTTCTTCTACCTCTCCCTCTTCTTCTGATTTCTCTTCTCCTATTGGCTGTTCGTTTCTTAGTTGTTTTTTTCCGTCTATTTCCTGTCTTTTTTTGTTGTAATTTTTCCGTCCGGGTTTTCCTCTCATCAACTTCTAAACAGGCCCAAAGGGGCAAAACGAACCCTGGACCACCCTAAAGGGGCCTTAAACAACTTCTAAACAGGCTCAAAGGGGCAAAACGAACCCTGGACCACCCTAAAGGGGCCTTAAACAACTTCTAAACAGGCTCAAAGGGGCAAAACGAACCCTGGACCACCCTAAAGGGGCCTTAAACAACTTCTAAACAGGCTCAAAGGGGCAAAACGAACCCTGGACCACCCTAAAGGGGCCTTAAACAACTTCTAAACAGGCCCAAAGGGGAAAAACGAACCCTGGACCACCCTCATGGGGCCTTAAACAACTTCTAAACAGGCCCAAAGGGGCAAAACGAACCCTGGAGCACCCTAAAGGGGCCTTAAACAACTTCTAAACAGGCCCAAAGGGGCAAAACGAACCCTGGACCACCCTCATGGGGCCTTAAACAACTTCTAAAAAGGCCCAAAGGGGAAAAACGAACCCTGGACCACCCTCATGGGGCCTTAAACAACTTCTAAACAGGCCCAAAGGGGCAAAACGAACCCTGGACCACCCTAAAGGGGCCTTAAACAACTTCTAAATAGGCCCAAGGGGGCAAAACGAACCCTGGATCACCCTAAAGGGGCCTTAAACAACTTCTAAACAGGCCCAAAGGGGCAAAACGAACCCTGGATCACCCTAAAGGGGCCTTAAACAACTTCTAAACAGGCTCAAAGGGGCAAAACGAACCCTGGACCACCCTAAAGGGGCCTTAAACAACTTCTAAACAGGCTCAAAGGGGCAAAACGAGCCCTGGACCACCCTAAAGGGGCCTTAAACAACTTCTAAACAGGCTCAAAGGGGCAAAACGAACCCTGGACCACCCTAAAGGGGCCTTAAACAACTTCTAAACAGGCTCAAAGGGGCAAAACGAACCCTGGCCCACCCTAAAGGGGCCTTAAACAACTTCTAAACAGCCCCAAACGGGCAAAACGAACCCTGGACCACCCAAAAGGGGCCTTAAACAACTTCTAAACAGGCCCAAAGAGGCAAAACGAACCCTGGACCACCCTAAAGGGGCCTTAAACAACTTCTAAAATATAAATCTTTATTAGAAGTTTCCATATATATGATAAAATAGCATTGGGGAAAATAAAGAATAAAAAGAGAAAAATAGGGGTAAAAGTGAGGGGGCAGATAGAGGGAAGACCGGGATGGAGGAAAAGAAAAAGAAGGAAAAAAAAAGAAAAAAAAAGAAAAAAATTAATTAAAATAAGACTTCCAGGTCATCCGGTGGGATTGGTCTTCTGCTCGTACTTCTTTCTCCTTCTTCATCCAATCTTTTTCCTTTTGTGTGTGTGTATATCTGAATGTGTGACCTCTTTTTTATTCGTTTATCCTTTCTCCTTCTTATTTATGTAGTTCTCCACTTGTTGCCAATTTGTTTCTTTTCTTGGCTTTCCCTGTTGTTTAGACATTAAAAAGGTTAATCTGTCCATATTTTTTATTTCTAAAATTTTAGTTAGCCAATCTGTTTTATTAGGAATTTCTTTTTGTCTCCAAAATCTCCCATATATAATTCTAGCTGCCGTTGTTAAGTATGTTATTATCTTTTCTTCATTTGAGCCTGGGGGGAAGTTTGAAATGCCTAATAGGTATATTTCAGGTGTTTTGTTAAACTTTTTATCCAAAATGATTTGTGTACTCTCATGGATTTTTGTCCAGAATTCTTTTGCTCTTTTACATGTCCACCAAATGTGGAAGTATGAACCCTCTTCCTCTCTACATTTCCAGCATTTTGAGCTCATACTTTTGTTTATTAGTCCTAATCTTTTGGGTGTTATATGCCATCTGTAGAACATCTTCGTCCAGTTTTCCTTTAAGTCATATGAATATGTAAGTTTTAATTTCCTACCCCAGCATGCCTCCCATTCTTCCAATTGTATCGATCTCCCAATATTTCTCGCCCATTTAATCATGCAATCTTTAATTATTTCAGTTTCCGTATCCCATTCCAGTAGTATTTTATATATTTTCGATATTGTTTTTCTTTCTGTATTAAAGATTCTATCCCATCTATTATTGTTTTCCATAAAACCCATAGTTTTGTCTTTTTTAAAGAGATCCTTAAGTTGGCCATACTGTAGCCATGATATGTTTGGATATTTTATTTTTATCTCTTGTTGTGTTTTTAATATATGCTCTGAATCCTGTTTCTTTATTAGTTCCTCATATTTTGGCCACCTTGACCATCCCAATAGCCTCCTTTGTGATGCTTCTAAGGGTGATAACCATCCTGGGGTTTTATTATACATTCTGGTTTTGTATTTTTGCCAGGTTTTTATTAATGCTGATCTAATTATATGATTACAAAAGTTTTTCTCTAATTTGGTTCTGTCATACCATAGGTATGCATGCCACCCAATCCTCAGGTCAAAACCTTCTAGATTCAATATTTTTCTATTTTTTATTTGTATCCAATCTCTAATCCATAACAAATTGGTTGCTTCATAATAGAGTTTCAGGTTGGGTAGTGCCAGGCCTCCTCTACTCTTCTCATCTGTCAAATTTTTTATTTTAATGCGGGGCTTCTTCCCATTCCATATAAATTTACTTATGTCTCTGTTCCAATTGATAAAATTTTTCTGATTCCTTAAGATTGGGAGACACTGAAACAAGAATATCATCTTTGGAAGTATATTCATTTTGACAGTTGAAATTCTTCCCAATAGTGAAATTTTTAGGTTTCTCTAAGTTTCTAATTCTTTTTTTATCCCCTTCCATATTTTCTCATAATTATTTTTCAGTAGTTGGATATTTTTTGGTGTGATGTCTATCCCCAGGTATTTGATTTTAGAAGTTATCTGTATACCTAATTGCTCTATTATGCTGTCTTGTTTTTTCTTTTGTATATTTTTCGCTAAAGCTTTAGTTTTGTTTATGTTCATTTTGAAGCCAGCCACTTCCCCATATTCTTTAATGGTCTCAATCCATTTCCCTCCTTTCTTTAACGGTTCCTCTATAAAACAAATCAGATCATCTGCATAGGCTCTTATTTTATAATTGACACCTTGTATCTCTGCACCCTGTAATTCTTTATTTTCTCTAATTTTATTAAGTAATATTTCTAATGACATTATGAATATTAATGGTGACAACGGGCAGCCCTGTCTTGTCCCTTTTTGAATTTTGATTGGTTCTGTTTCTATTCCATTTACTATAATTTTTGCTGTCTGATTTTGATAAATTGCTTCTAATAAATTTTGAAAATAATATCCCATGTCTAATTCTTGAGCTAGAAATTTGAAAAAATTCCAATTCACCCTGTCGAATGCCTTCTCAGCGTCTATAGCTAGAAATAATACTTCTCTTTGGCTATTTATTTCGTAATATTCTATTAAGTCTAAAACTATGCGGATGTTGTCCTTAATGTGTCTGTTAGGAAGAAATCCTACTTGATCCTCTTTTATCCAGTTAACTAGGAAATTTTTTAATCTCTCAGCCAATATATTAGAGAAAATTTTATAATCTATGTTTAGCAAGGAAATGGGCCTATAATTCTTGATCTCTTCTGGATCCGTATTTTCTTTATGTATTACCGTAATTGAGGCTTCCTTCCAAGAATCTGGCATTTTTCTTTCATTTCTTATTATATTCATTATGATTTGGAGATGTGGTATTAATTCATTTTCAAATGTCTTATAGTATATTGCAGATAGACCATCCGGTCCTGGGGCTTTGGATCCATCTAATTTTTTAATCGCATCTTTTATTTCTTTTCTTGAAATTTCTTTATTTAATACTTCCCTTTCCTCGGTTGTTATTCTTTCTAGTTTTAGTTTCCCCAAGTAGCTTGTAATGTTTTCTTCTGGTATCTTATCCTTCTCGTATAATTTACTATAGAATTTAAAGAATTGATTTGCAATTTCTTTCTCTGTAAAATAATACTTCTCTCCAATTTTTATTCTATTTATATATGTTGATTCCCTTTTTTTCCTCAGTTTCCTTGAAAGCCACCGGCCCGGCTTATTTGCATTTTCAAAGAAATCCTGTTTTATATACTTTAGTTGTTTTGCTCTCTGTTCTAATTCTAAGTGTTCTCTATTTTTTTGTCTTATTATTAGTTCTTGAAGAAGTTTATTATTCTTAGGGTTCTTTTTTAATTTGTTCTCAATTTCCGTTATTTCTTCCAATATCTGCTTTAATTGTTCCTGTTTTTTTCTCTTTTTTTGAGCACTTTGTTGTATAAAATAACCCCTCATAGTGGCCTTACTCGCTTCCCATACTATCATTGGTGATGTTTCCTGATTATTATTAATCGTAAAATATTCTGCTATTAACTTCTTATTTTTCTCGATATCCTCTTTCTTTTTTAGGAGATTTCCGTCTAATCTCCATTTCCATTTCCCCCTTTTTTGGTTTAATATCAATTCTATCGGGCTGTGGTCTGTATCTATCATAGGTAAAATCTTTGTTTTCGTTACTTTAGGGCTTAGTGATCTTGATATCCAAAACATGTCGATTCGGGGCCAACTTTTATGTCTTGCTGAAAAAAAAGTATAATCCCTCTCCTTTTCGTGTTGTAACCTCCATATATCTACCAGATTATATTCCTCCTTAAATTTCTTAAATTCTTTAGATAATGTTCCCTTATTTTTCCTTTTTTCCTTTTCTGTTCCTGGGTTTTTGTCTATTTCATTATTTAAGACTCCGTTGAAGTCTCCCATTAGTATTATCCCATCAAATTCCTTATCTGTTAATAATTCTTTAAGTTTTTTCACAAATGTTGTTTTTGACTCATTTGGTGCGTAAATATTACACACTAATATTTTTAAATTTTCTAACTTTATTGCGACCCCTAATATTCTACCCTCGTTATCCTTAAAACTTAATTCAGCGGGAATTTTAGATTTAATGTATGTGACCACCCCTCTTTTTTTTTGCGCATCCAGGGAGTGGAATTCTTGTCCTAATTTTTGTTGTAATAAAAATTTAGCATGGGATTGTTTTATATGTACTTCCTGTAAAGAGATTATATCATAATCCAATTTATTGAGCCTACTAAATATTTTATTCCGCTTCTGGGGTGCGTTCAGTCCGTTTACGTTGTTGCTATACAATTTTAACTTTCTACTCATACTCATTCTTCTTCTTTTTCATTTAGATCCTTCCCTTCCTCCTCTGAGGGGTTGATTGAGTTCTCGTCAGTAACTTCTTCTACCTCTCCCTCTTCTTCTGATTTCTCTTCTCCTATTGGCTGTTCGTTTCTTAGTTGTTTTTTTCCGTCTATTTCCTGTCTTTTTTTGTTGTAATTTTTCCGTCCGGGTTTTCCTCTCATCAACTTCTAAACAGGCCCAAAGGGGCAAAACGAACCCTGGAGCACCCTAAAGGGGCCTTAAACAACTTCTAAACAGGCCCAAAGGGGCAAAACGAACCCTGGACCACCCTAAAGGGGCCTTAAACAACTTCTAAACAGGCTCAAAGGGGCAAAACGAACCCTGGACCACCCTAAAGGGGCCTTAAACAACTTCTAAACAGCTCAAAGGGGCAAAACGAACCCTGGACCACCCTAAAGGGGCCTTAAACAACTTCTAAACAGGCCCAAAGGGGAAAAATGAACCCTGGACCACCCTCATGGGGCCTTAAACAACTTCTAAACAGGCCCAAAGGGGCAAAACGAACCCTGGAGCACCCTAAAGGGGCCTTAAACAACTTCTAAACAGGCCCAAAGGGGCAAAACGAACCCTGGACCACCCTCATGGGGCCTTAAACAACTTCTAAAAAGGCCCAAAGGGGAAAAACGAACCCTGGACCACCCTCATGGGGCCTTAAACAACTTCTAAACAGGCCCAAAGGGGCAAAACGAACCCTGGACCACCCTAAAGGGGCCTTAAACAACTTCTAAATAGGCCCAAGGGGGCAAAACGAACCCTGGATCACCCTAAAGGGGCCTTAAACAACTTCTAAACAGGCCCAAAGGGGCAAAACGAACCCTGGATCACCCTAAAGGGGCCTTAAACAACTTCTAAACAGGCTCAAAGGGGCAAAACGAACCCTGGACCACCCTAAAGGGGCCTTAAACAACTTCTAAACAGGCTCAAAGGGGCAAAACGAACCCTGGACCCACCCTAAAGGGGCCTTAAACAACTTCTAAACAGGCTCAAAGGGGCAAAACGAACCCTGAACCACCCTAAAGGGGGCCTTAAACAACTTCTAAACAGGCTCAAAGGGGCAAAACGAACCCTGGACCACCCTCATGGGGCCTTAAACAACTTCTAAACAGGCCCAAAGGGGAAAAACGAACCCTGAACCACCCTAAAGGGGCCTTAAACAACTTCTAAACAGGCTCAAAGGGGCAAAACGAACCCTGGACCACCCTAAAGGGGCCTTAAACAACTTCTAAACAGGCTCAAAGGGGCAAAACGAACCCTGGACCACCCTAAAGGGGCCTTAAACAACTTCTAAACAGGGTCAAAGGGGAAAACGAACCCTGGACCACCCTAAAGGGGCCTTAAACAACTTCTAAACAGGCCCAAAGGGGCAAAACGAACCCTGGAGCACCCTAACGGGCCTTAAACAACTTCTAAACAGGCCCAAAGGGGCAAAACGAACCCTGGACCACCCTAAAGGGGCCTTAAACAACTTCTAAACAGGCTCAAAGGGGCAAAACGAACCCTGGACCACCCTAAAGGGGCCTTAAACAACTTCTAAACAGGCCCAAAGGGGCAAAACGAACCCTGGACCACCCTAATGGGGCCTTAAACAACTTCTAAACAGGCTCAAAGGGGCAAAACGAACCCTGGACCACCCTAAAGGGGCCTTAAACAACTTCTAAACAGGCTCAAAGGGGCTAAACGAACCCTGGACGACCCTAAAGGGGCCTTAAACAACTTCTAAACAGGCCCAAAGGGGCAAAACGAACCCTGGACCACCCTAAAGGGGCCTTAAACAACTTCTAAACAAACTCAAAGGGGCAAAACGAACCCTGGACCACCCTAAAGGGGCCTTAAACAACTTCTAAATAGGCTCAAAGGGCCAAAACGAACCCTGGACCACCCTAAAGGGGCCTTAAACAACTTCTAAAAGGGCTCAAAGGGGCAAAACGAACCCTGGATCACCCTAAAGGGGCCTTAAACAACTTCTAAACAGGCTCAAAGGGGCAAAACGAACCCTGGACCACCCTAAAGGGGCCTTAAACAACTTCTAAACAGGCCCAAAGGGGCAAAACGAACCCTGGACCACCCTAAAGGGGCCCCAAACAACTTCTAAACAGGCTCAAAGGGGCAAAACGAACCCTGGACCACCCTAAAGGGGCCTTAAACAACTTCTAAACAGGCTCAAAGGGGCAAAACGAACCCTGGACCACCCTCATGGGGCCTTAAACAACTTCTAAACAGGCTCAAAGGGGCAAAACGAACCCTGGACCACCATCATGGGGCCTTAAACAACTTCTAAACAGGCTCAAAGGGGCAAAACGAACCCTGGACCACCCTAAAGGGGCCTTAAACAACTTCTAAACAGGCTCAAAGGGGCAAAACGAACCCTGGACCACCCTAAAGGGGCCTTAAACAACTTCTAAACAGGCTCAAAGGGGCAAAACGAACCCTGGACCACCCTAAAGGGGCCTTAAACAACTTCTAAACAGGCTCAAAGGGGCAAAACGAAACCCTGGACCACCCTAAAGGGGCCTTAAACAACTTCTAAACAGGCTCAAAGGGGCAAAACGAACCCTGGACCACCCTAAAGGGGCCTTAAACAACTTCTAAACAGGCCCAAAGGGGCAAAACGAACCCTGGACCACCCTAAAGGGGCCTTAAACAACTTCTAAACAGGCTCAAAGGGGCAAAACGAACCCTGGACCACCCTAAAGGGGCCTTAAACAACTTCTAAACAGGCTCAAAGGGGCAAAATGAACCCTGGACCACCCTCATGGGGCCTTAAACAACTTCTAAACAGGCTCAAAGGGGCAAAAC